>NC_056737.1:1245198989-1245281489 GCF_019279795.1 Protopterus annectens
TTTAATTATTTTACAGTCTTTCGAATTGAGAAAGAACATTTGTTATATATTTGCATGTTTAAAAACACAGCCACATAAAATTAGTCTGAAAATGATTATTAGTGCCCTAAAAGATGTGTCACCCTCCAGTTCTATCAAAAGGTCAATCATTGCCTCAATCTCTACTGCAGTCACAGTGACCTGGAAGTACATCTGATGACCTAATGCCCACAGGTCTTTAAGACTCAATCATCCAACATGCAAGCAGCCGTAAGGCATGTATTGTTGGCATTTTTCCTCATTAGAAAGTACACAGACAATATGCACTTTAAGCATTTACTAAACTTAGCTCAGAAATAAATGAAAGGAGACATTTTTTCCTTACTGGGACTTTATTGGGATTCATTTGTATAATATCCGTAATGTGGTAAGAAAGCGCAATCAGTGCTGTTCATACTATTTACAGCAAAGTAACTTTCTAATTTGTTGTGTATTTGTCCTAAGGTAGTAGCCTATAACAGCATAAAGGTAGGAGGGTTGCAGTTATTTATTATGACAAGCAATGAAACTTAATAGGCTGTGATGTCTTCACTGTTCATTCTATTAAACATATGCATGGGAATTATAAAATACTCATAAAAGCTTAAAATATTAAAAAAGGACTTGCTTCAGAAGAAGCATAATAAGGTTATGTTAATAAAACAAATACCTTTTAATAAAAGTAATTATTATTATAAAAAATCATATGCAGCTTGACAACAGTACAATTTATTCATGCAGCAATAGATCAAATGCATATATATATATATATATATATATATATATATATATAGAGAGAGAGAGAGAGAGAGAGAGAGAGAGAGAGGGAAAGAGATATACTGTACAAAGCTATTGTATACAAAAACATTTACCACGGAATTGATGTATAACGTTCTGTATATTTGGAAACACTATAAGTAAGACACTGTTCATAAGTGCAGATTATTTGAAAAGAATTTTAGGTTATTGTATACTATGATTTGAAGATACAAACTCATGTTAAATTCATTTAACTGTCAGCTATACAGGTTTATGAGAACAAAGAAAACACAAAATCATTTATAGTAAGAAAATAACTTGTTACAAGAAATTGTAGTATCCATGTCTTTTATTATATTGTACTTTGACTAGAAACCAGTAAACAAAGCCTTTCACTAGCCATGTGTTGTGTTTTAATAAAGTGTACATCAGTTTCGTTTCAGCTGTTCTAGCCTCGGGCTATCCAGTGTAGTGTATATTAGTTTTAAATACAGATTGCTTGCAATAACCGTACACCATGGTCTCTGCCTGAAGTAAAGAAACAGTTAGGATTGCTTTACATCCGCAGCTCCATGGAAAACATTTATTCAATCAAAGGGAAAAATAAATTTGGTCATTCAGCTCTGTCAAGTATAAACTGTTATTGATTCCCTAAATGAAATTTGTTCATGCTGATCGATCAAACACATTATCCTTTCTTCCAGTCTATTACCAACAATTGGAAACTCTCAAGCATCAATAGTAATGACCAGGCTACATACTGGCTGTAAATTGTATCTATAAGCTTTTAAAGCCTTCGTTATTTTGCATCACTATAAATGGACAAGTTTTTTTTTTTGCATTATGTTAACTACAATTGCTGTCAGAATAAAATGAAACTAGTTGTTTAAAGGTATAGGCATAAGACATTGACACATTTCTTTATATATCTTTATTTTTAGGGATGCATATGAGAAACAAATTGGAATATAATCTTTCTATAGAACAAACAGAACATCTTGTCTATATTGGTCACAATTCAAACTGACAATGTGTATCTTAGCATGTAATCAGAAGACTGGAGATACTTTGCTGTTGAAAAGTTCAGACAACTACTTATCTCTCGCTAAGTTTATTTTTGTGTATCTGTCACACAGGCCATCTATTTCTTAATAAGACATGGTGATTGTGTTAAAGATTGAACAAGACAATTCAAGGCCTTTGAACATTTAACCCTGATGCAATTTAGTCATGTCTAAATCGTTCTAATCATAGATACTGTCTGCCAATAAAATGCAATTTTCTATAACATACAGAGCACGTGGTATATAGTTATTATGTTTTTAGTTATGTTTTTATGAAGAATTTACAGCATTGCACTAATCAGTCTTGCACAATTGAAACAATGTAACTAGTTTAACAGCAGTACAAGAGTAAAATGCAGACATCATGATTGACAGCTGAGTTTTATTTAAAAATTCCAAGTAGTACTTTAGTTTAACACAGTACATGCATAGCAATTTATTTTTAAGTGAGTACTAGAAATCATGGAAAGGCTGAAAATAAAAAACAACAACTGTAAGTGTAGTTTCCGTTCTGTGGCATACAAGAGAAATGGATAACTTAACTGGCTATAATTACTCATGAAACACTGGAGAAAAAAAGCATACCACTTTACATGCATTTTTAATATTGATTTAGAAACGTATGACCTGCAGATAAAAGAACGTGGAAGTAGTCAGGTATGTGTTGCAGAGGTTTCATAGTGGGTGTGTACATAACACTTTGTCTTAAATAGTATGTGATTATATAAATTCAGAAGTGAAACATCTAGGTGTGCTATACCACATTATAATACTGATGTGTCAGATACAGGTAAATAGCATAATATGGATTTATTGCAAATTATTAAAGAGCCACGTGTTTTATTTTGCAGACTCATTCTGGTGTTTATTTGTTTATTTATTTTGCATGTCAGGTGTTTCTTTTGTAGTCCTTCCATTTTGCTTTGATATCACTTTCACGCATTTTCTGGTTTTGAAGTATAAAATGGATATAGTAGATAACCTGATAGGTTCATAGGTTCATAGGTTCATACTAGGCTATCTGCCCGAGGGCATTTACAAGCCTAGCCCATCGTTTTGTGGCTTACGCCACCCCTTTAGTATGGGGAACTATACCCATTATTTTGCTGTGCCTCTGTCGAGCAGTGACACTGAGGTAATCCCTGGGGTATATCTGCGATCTCCCATCCATTGGTCAAGATTTCTCTTGAACAAGGCCAGCGAGGTGCTCTGCCTCACATGTACCGGGATTTTGTTCCACAGCATAGGGAGTCTTTGGGTGATGAATCTATCCCTCCAGCACGTCCTATTAATAGCCGTGTCGAGGTTTAAGTCTCCGCCCTTGTGGCTCTGATGGATCTAGATTTTTGAGGTGAAGCATATTCATCAAATCTGGGTTTGACATGGCCTTGTATGTTAGGCAAAGGTCACCTCTGAGCAAGCGGTGGCGACTGAATAGAGCTGGAGTTCTTTCAGTCGGGCAGCATAGGACAGATTTTGAGACCCTTTATCCTTTTGGTGAGGAACTTTTGTGGCCTCTCCAGCTGCTGCAAGTGTCGGGTCAGATACATTCCGAATGGGGCATTGTACTCAATCATTGGTCTGATGAGTGATGAGTAAAGGGAGACTATGACCTCCCTTGATCTAGATGAGAATCCCTTCATGATAAGGTTGGCAATGTAGAAGGTCTTCCTAACTACTTTAGCTACATGGGTGTCGAATGACAGACTACTATCAACCTGGGTCCCCAGGTCCCTGATAACTTCTTCTGTGCTCAGTGGATTGCCACCTATTTGGTAGCTAGGGGTAACCTTGTTTTTCCCGAAGGGTATGACTATGCATTTTTGGCATTTAACTTTAGGCCGTGGCTCTGGCACCAGTTATCCGTTTCTGTGAGACCCTTCTGAAGGATATCTGTGTCAGATGTGTTTTCTACTATGGCCCAGTTTGCAGTCATCTGCAAACTTTGTCAGCCATAACCCTCCTGTGTTTGCTTGTACTTGGAAAAGTAGATGCCAAACAAGAGTGGGCCCAGGACTGAGCCCTGTGGGACACCACTTGTGACAGGCTTTGAGTCTGACATGGCGCCAGCAACTCTGACCCTGTGGGTTCTGTCACTCAGCCAGTTTGCAACCCATCTTGTGATGTATGGGTTAACATTTAAGCTGATGAGTTTTTCAATGATACCCGAGTGGGGTATTGTATCGAAGGCCTTAGCCAGATCGAGGTAGGCTGTATGGACTGCCTTTCCCTCATCAATGGCTTTGGTGACTGTTTCGAAAAAGTCAACCAAGTTTAAAAGGCATGATCTGCCTTTGACAAAGCCAAACTGGGTTGGATCCAAAGTCTGCAAATTCCCTATGTCTTTATTTATGAGGTCCATTATGATCCTCTCCATGGCTTTGCAGATAAGGCTTGTCAAGCTAATGGGCCGGTAATTTCCAGGGTCGGTGGAGGCACCGCCTTTGTGAAGTGGGACCACAGTTGCACTGCGCCACTCCCTGGGTACGTATCCAGAGGTAAGACTTTGATTAAACAGCTGTCCTAGCTGTGGGTTTAATTCCTCATTGAGTTCGTGGAGCACACAGCCGGGGACACCATCAGGTCCCATGGATGCTGTGTTTTTGCTTTGGAGAGAGCAGTTCTCACTTGGGTGCTGGAGATGTTTGGGGGCTGCAATCGTTTGGTATAGATATCTCTCCTTTTGGGGAGGGGAGTTTGCACTGAACCTGTCAGCCAGTATGTTGGCAATGTCTGTAGGATCAGTAATCTTCACATCATTTTGAACTAGTTCTGAGCATATCTGGGAGTTTCCTCCCAGGTTTCTAACATAGCTAAAGAAGGCCTTATGATTGTCTTTTGAGTCTTTAGCTATTTTTCTCTCGAAATTTGCTTTGGATGATTTTATGAGAGCTCTTAGTTTTTACTTATAGTGATCAAGGGTGTCTTACCTTTTAAGGATTTTGCTCTATCTTGTAGTAGCTTCCTCCTTTTGTTGTAGAGTTTGTTTATGGCTGGGGTCCACCAGACTGGACGCTTGCCTTTGGTACAAAGAGTCTTTGTTTTGCTTGGGATTGCCTTATCCATGCAGTCCTGCAGGTGCTGGTAGAAGGCATTTGTAAGTGATTCAGCGGCTTGAGTACTGTTTTCCGCCGGCTCGGGGCCTTAAAGGAGACCACACTAGTCTTTAGAAGTGTGAAGTCGGCTTTTGAGAAGTTCTTTACTGTGGTCTTTTTTATTTCAGGTGGGGTTGGGATGAGGACCTCCAGCGAGATTAGTTTGTGATCTGATCTCACCAGTGAGGGGTATACTTCCGGTGTTGAACATTGTGCTCCCATGTTCGTGATGATGAGATCAAGTATGTTATCTCCTCTTGTGGGGATGGTGACTAGTTGTTCCATGGCATTTGAGTTTATGAATTCCAGGAACTTTTGGGCTAGGGTGTTTGGGCTTGAGTAGTGTTCCCAGTCTATATTAGGGTAATTGAAGTCACCTAGTATGATGGTGTTTGGTGATAGATTTATCCCTCTAGTGTTTTCAGGAAGGCCATGTGAGGTTCCTGAGTTTGTGAGGGTGGCCTGTAACATGCTACAATTTGCAGAGCAGTCTTGCCTATGGTTAATTGCACCTGGATGGTCTCCGATGCATCGTGCATTGCCACCAGTCTTGAGGTGTGGGTGTCCTTGATGAATATGGATAGCCCCCTCCTTTCTTGGTAGTGTCCAGATTTTGGGGCGGAACGCATGATATGAGGTAAAACCTGATAGCGCTGGGGTGCTCTCAGGAGCATTGAACCAGGTTTCTGTCACAGCACAGACATCGATGTTCTCCATACTGAGAAGGGCCTCGAGTCGTGCATTTTGAGATTTAGACTTCTGGCATTGAGCAGCATTACCCTTAGTTTTTTCCTTTTTGTGTTCTAGGGTGGTAGGTTTAGAATTTGAGCCTTGCCTAAAAAGGCACTATGGGGTGGCAAGAGCCTTTGCCAATATCCGGAATCCCAGGGTGACAGGTGCAAGCCGTCCCTTGCGAAGCAGCGTGGCTTGTCCAGCATGTCATCCCAGGCAGACAGACACTGGATCCCCTTTGAATGACACCAGTGTTAAAGCCAATTGTTAAAGCTGATCATCTTATCTCTGTATTGTGGCATCATTCTTGGTGAAGGTAGGATACTGCTCAAGGTCAGGGTCATACCTGCCTGGGCTACATAATCAGAGAGCTCCTCAATGTCTCTTTTCATGTAGTCCAAGGAGGTACGTCTCAGGTCGTTTACACCAGCGTGGACAATGACTGAGTCATATTTATACCTGCTGTTGAGAGACCTGAGTGCTTGCGTTATGTGGCGGATTCTAGCGCCCGACAGGCAGCTTACTGTGACCTTCTCCTTACTCAGTCTGGTGAGCGGGACGTCAGTGTGTCTGACTATGGAGTCACCAATGACTAGTGTGTCTGGCATTGTGTTTGGCCTTAAGGGCTGTGACTGTTTGACACTCTGACTGTGAGGTCTATGTGTTGCAGGTGTTGTGTTCTGAGGTGGTGGTTGTTTGGGTGTCTGCTTTGGTGGCCTCTGTTGTTTTGGTAGATTTTTGATCAGAGCCTCCGAGTATGTCTTTGTGTGTTTATGTGTATGATTTGAGGTTGTAATGGTACTATGTGAGACTGGGTCTATAGTGTGTGTGGTAACCTTCTCCTCCTGACTGGTCTTGCCAGTCCTATGTTGAGAGAGCTCAGCCTCCAGTTTGGCCGTATAGTTGCATTTCTCGCATGTATTTGTGTTTTGTGGGAGGAGGAGAGGGTTGTCTGTGTACATGAGGCAATTGTAACATTGCCTCAATATTCCCAGGTTCACCAGCTGAGCAGGAGAGGACACTAGCAACTGATCCCTCGACATGCTAGAAGGATAGACAAAAAAACTTTAAAAAAGATTCCGGGGGACGTGGGTGACCGAGAAATGGGGAGTTGCCTTTTTGGGGTACTATCTATGACAAGAGTGCCGTATCTAGGTAATAAGTACTGTAGGAGCAAGTGCTAGGTTTAACAGATAGAGAATAGTCTACTTGGAGTCAAGTAGAGAGGATCTTTTTAGTTATAGGATACGCTGATTTGATCAGTAGTATAGTTCGAGGGAGGTAGTTTTAAGGGAAAATTTGAGGAGTGGACTTTAGGTAGCCCGAATAGTTTAAACCTGCTTAACCGGCGCTGCCCTAGTGTGCAACAGCGGCAGCTCCGCGCTAAATCGCGCTAATGCGCGCTAAAGCGTGCTTTATAGCAGGGGGCTGGAAAAGACAGGAAATTACCCAAAATGGCCAATAAACTACAAGTTACTGCCTTAAACCACTCCTCTGAGGACAAACAGGCAGCTCAGTACTCCCTTCTCCCACTAGTGAGTAAAGAAACTACCCCTTGACCAAACAAGGAAAATGGAGAAAACAGGAACCAAGACAAAGCCCAGGGATCAGCAAAATCTGATCACTGGAACAAACTATTAGAAAAGTATGGAAAACAAGAGTATTTTTTTGGGGGTTTTTTTCAAGTTTTTTTCAGATAGGCAGAAAATACAATAAATGCTGTGTTTTTCGACTAAATGCTATCAAAAGCTAGTACACTTGAGTGTATTAGCCTGTTGTTTAACTTTTAAGCAAAACTTAAACAAGCAAGTGCAATAAACAATTCAAGCTATTAAAAACAGTAAAACAGGTAATAGCAGAATAAAACAGGCAGAAATAGCAATCAAAAGGCTTAAAAAGTCGAAAATGCAGAAAAAAATACTTAGAATCTGGAAAGTTTGTCTTTTCTGGTCTCTGCTGCTCTAGGAACTCTGCTGGACACCACGAGGAGCTGTGCTGAGTTCTCTATAGCCAGAAAAGCCCGCCAAAGCGTGCTTTATAGCAGGGGGCTGGAAAAGACAGGAAATGACCCAAAATGGCCAATAAACTACAAGTTACTGCCTTAAACCACTCCTCTGATGACAAGAATTTGTTTTGTTTCTCTGAACAGATAGACACAGAATGACATTGGATAGGCAGTGCTTGAGTTTTAATGAGAATAGGGGTACTGATGATATTTTTGTAGGTCTAAAATGTTTAATAAATAGGAAAGAAGCAAGGAGAAGCAAAAGCAGTGATGTCGTTCAGTCAACAGGCCCATTTTTAACATCAGTGGCATTTCTTTTCACTTTTACTGGATGGACTGCATTCTACTGCAATAACAAATGAAACAAGAAGATGTTTTGTCATTACTGATGATGATGATGATGATGATGATATAATTTCTATCTGTTGTGTGAAGACAGATGTATTTTATATGTAAACAAAGAGGCATCCTTTGGGCACTGCTGGGAAAATATGTGCAAATTTCTAAATGATACTGAGTAAGAAACCACAAAGCATTAGGTCATGGAAACTACACCATTTAAACACTTCTGCAAGTAGACAATTTTCCCTACTGCCACACCAGCTGGTTGTAAAAGATGGCGTTCGGCATTATCTAACTTTAGTGAGGTAGAACAACCAAACTGTCTTGACAAACCGTGAGAAAATTTCCTTCTAGCCAATCTGAATGGTTATGCAAATACTATACAGTGTTAACTTTTTGTTTTTGTGTAACGTTTGAGAAGCAAAAAATAGTATATCAAAGCATTAAATAAAATGCAGAATCTTTTTGTTTGCCTTTATTTTGCATTGTTAGCCTCTTTTGTCTTCCTTCAGTGTGTTATATACCAGTTTGCAATAAAATTATCACTTCTGCCAATAATATTTTTAAAAAGTTGTTTTTTGTTTAAATAAATTGTTTAACTGTTGTAGGCTACACACTAAAGTGTGATAGCCTTTTCTGATCGCTTATAGTCATTTAAAACTGTTTTAAGTGTACTTTTTACTGTTTTTGCCTTATCTTTTCAAAAACATAAATAAATAAGTTTCTTGTTTCACGCCTTTCTAAGCTAGTATAGTCCAGTTTTCAGGCTAGTGCTGAATTCATGGCTGTGTTACAAGTTTCTGAGTTGCCCATACCTTACTTGGATAGAGGAAAGTTTCTCTGTTCACCTGTGAGAGAGGGGAACTTTGAGCAGCCATCTATCCCTGGAGGAATGGTTCCAGCCCAGAAGTTAGTAGTTTAAAAAATGCTTTGCAATGTTTTGTGCATCGGGCAGCACCAGTTAGCTAGGGTTAAATTATTCCTGGCTCCACTAAGTCTCCTCTTCAGTTTTTCACTTGAAACTAGTCTAACTCTCAACCTAAGCACTCAAAAAGCATCCTACAGTCCAGCACTTGCTCAGACCTAATAGCAAGCACTAATATACCCCAACACTTGACTGCCCAGCAGGGCAAGGCTCTTTATCTACCCCTCACCAACCAAGCGACTAAGCAGCTCACCCTACTATTCAAGCATGACCAAAGGGCAACTTCAGGTGTACTCTCCAGTCCAGCTGGTTAATCTGGGTATCCTGAGGCAATGTTACAACTGCCTCATGTACACAGACAGCCCTCTCCTCCTACCATAAAACACTAATATATGTGAGAGATACAATTATACAGCCAAACTGGAGGCTAAGGTATCTCCACCCAAGACTGGAACAGACAGTCATGAAGAGAAGGTTAACACTTGCACCACACCTCCAGCCTCACATAGACCTACTAAACCAGCACTGGCAGAAAATACACATAAATACATTAAATCATACACAGAGGCTCTAAATAAAAACCTGAAAAAGCATCAGAGAGCTCCAAAGCAAACACCCACAAAACCTGCACCTCCCGTCACAAACCAGACAACACATAAAACACAAAATCAATGTGCTGCACAATCACAGCCCTTAAGGTGAAATAACATACCTAACACACTAGTAATAGGTGACTCAATAGTCAGGCACACTGACGCCCCACTCACTAGGCTGGACAAGGAGAACGTTACTGTTTGCTGCCTGTTGGGAGCCAGAATCCACCACATAACACAAGCACTCAGGTCACTCCAGAACAAGTACAAATATGACTCTGTCATTGTTCATGTTGGTGTGAATGACCTGAGCTGTACCTCCCTGGACTACATGAAAAGAGACATGGAAGAGCTCTCTGATCATGTAGCCCAGGCGGGTATGACCCTGACCCTGAGTAGCATCCTGCCCTCATCAAGAATGATACCTCAGTATAAAGAAAACATGATCAATTTCAACAATTGGCTAGGCTTCTGGTGTCATTCAAAGGGGATCCAGTGTCTGTCAGCCTGGGATGACATGCTCGACAAGCCGTGTTGCTTCGCAAGAGATGGCTTGCACCTGTCACTCCTTGGCTTTCGAATACTGACCAAGGCTCTTGCTGACCCCATAGTGCCTTTTTTAGGCAAGGCTCAAAATCCAAACCCACCTCTGTAAACAGCACAAGTAAAAAAATGAGGGTTATGCTACTCAATGCCAGGAGTTTAAATCTCAAAATGCATGCGCTCGAAGCACTCCTAAGTATGGAGAACGTTGACATCTGTGCAGTAACTGAAACCTGGTTCAAGGCTCCAGAGAGCACTCCAGCACTACTAGGTTACAACTCTTACCACACATTTCAGCCACAGAACACAGACCAAAACACAAAAGGAGGGGGTGTATCCATATTCATCAAGGATACCCACACCTACAGGTTAGTGGCACAGCATGATACCTCTGAGATCATCCATGTGCAACTAACATCGGGCAAATCTGAAATGCAAATTGTGGCCTGCTACAGATCACCTGCCATGACCCAGGACCACCACTCCACCTTTCTGGAGACACTGGAAAACATGAAGGTCCTACCGATCACCCTGATCTTGGGAGATTTCAGTTACCCTACCATTAACTGGGAAGACTACTTGAGTACAAACTCCCAGGCTCAGTGTTTCCTGGAATTTATCAACTCAAATGCCCTGGATCAGCTGGTAAACTCCCCTACCAGAGGCCACAACATATTGGACCTGGTCATTACCAACATGGGCAACAGGTGCTCCGTACTGGAGGTCAACCCGTCACTGGTTATATCAGACCATAAACTAATCACCCTGGATGCCCACACCCCACCACCACCCCCAACCAAGGAAACCACAGTGAAAATCTTTTCTAAAGCAAACTTCACCTTACTTAAGGCAGAGGTGGTAAGTTTCACAGCCCCCACGCTAAAGGATAACACTGTCCAAGATGCAGAATCCTTTACAATTGCACTCTATGAGCACCTACAAGGATGCATGGATCATGCCATCCCAACAAAACCAAGACTCACTCCCCTAAGAGAAGGAAACCAGTCTGGTGGACCCCTGCCATAAACAGGTTATACAACAAAAGGAGGAAACTAGTTCAGAAAAAAAGCAAATCCCAAGAAGGAAAGACATCCCTGATCAGTATCAGTAAGAAACTAAGGTCGATCATAAAATCATCCAAGGCTAACTTCAAAAGAAAAATAGCCAAGGATTCAAAAGATAACCACAAAGCCTTCTTTAGCTATGTCAAGAATCTAAGTGGCAACTAGCAGAGATGCTCTGAGATAGTGCAAAATAGCACAAAATTTACTGAACCCACTGATATTGCCAACATCCTGGCAGATAGATTCAGTGAAAACTTCACCTCACTCTCACCTTCAAAAGGGCCCACAACAATACTGGAAAAGTGTAGTGTCCCAGAAATCACAGAAGCACAGGTGACAACAGCCCTTTCAAAAGCTAAAAACACAGCATTAATAGGGCCAGATGGTGTCCCAGGCTGTGTCTTGCATGAACTACAGAGCGAACTAACCCCCCACCTAAACACTCTGTTCAACCTCAGCTTCTCCACAGGCTACGTGCCCACAGAATGATGCACAGCAATGGTTATTCTGCTCCACAAAGGAGGGGCCACAACTGACCCTGGTAACTATCGCCCCATAAGCCTGACTCGCCTGGTCTGCAAGGCTATGGAGCGCATCATCATAGAGCTCATTAACAAAGACATTGGGAACCTCCAAACACTTGACCTGACCCAGTTCAGCTTTGTTAAGGGCAGATCATGCCTACTAAACCTGGTTGACTTTTTTGAGACAGTTACCAAAGCCATAGATGAGGGAAAGGTGGTTCACACAGCCTACCTTGATCTCGCCAAGGCGTTCGACACCATTCCTCACTCGGGTATTATAGAAAAACTCACCAGCCTGAACATAAACTCCTACATCACAAGATGGGTTGCCAGCTGGCTTACAGACAAAACTCACATGGTAAGAACAGCGGGCTCCAGGTCTGACTCTAAACCAGTCACAAGTGGTGTCCCACAAGACTCGGTTCTGGGACCCCTACTGTTCGGCATATATTTCTCAAAAGTACAGGCAAACACAGGAGAACTATGGCTAACCAAGTTCACCGATGACTGCAAACTGGGAGCCATAATTGACTCTCCGGCTGACACGGACATCCTTCAAAAAGGCCTTACTGAGACAGACACCTGGTGTCAAAGTCATGGCCTCAAGCTAAATGCCAAAAAATGCATAGTCGTCCCGTTTGGGAAAAACAAAACACCCATGAATTACCACATAGGCGGCAACCCCCTTAATACAGAAGAGGTAATAAGAGATCTGGGGACACAGGTAGATAGTAATCTCTCCTTTGACAATCATATTGCCAAAGTAGTTAGGAAATCCTTCTATGTGGCACATCTAATTACTAAGGGATCCACATCTAGAAATAAAGAGTTTATAGTGCCCCTCTACTCGTCACTCATCAGACCCATCATAGAGTACAATGCCCCATTTGGGATGTACCTCACAAGACACTTCCAACAGCTTGAAAGACCACAAAAGCACCTCACCAAGAGGATCACTGGCCTCAAACATATGTCCTATACAGCCCGACTGAAAAAACTCTGGCTGTACTCAGTGGAATATCGCTTACTCAGAGGTGATCTCTGCCTGACTTACAAAGTCATGTCCAACTCAGAATTGATGGACATGCTCCACCTAATGAAATCCAAGTCACTGTGATCCACGTGCTCTAGTGAGCTAAACCTCACCACAACAATAAATAGAACATGCTGGAGGGATAGATTCCTGTCACAGAGACTCCCCATGCTTTGGAACAAAATTCCTAACTACATTGTTTTTATTTTTTATTTTATTTTATTTAACATTTGTTGACCGGGAATGTCCGACTAGGTTCCACAGAGCCTGTTTTCAGCGGAGGCCCGGGGAGAAATGCTCCAGATGCATGTCTTTGCCCCTCACTAACACTCTTCAAGAGAAGCCTTGACGAGTGGATGGGTAACAGAAAATACACCCCTGGGATCACTTCATTGGCTCTGCTTGACAGAGGCTCAGTAAATTAATCAATGGGGCAGCAAAAGCCGGCACACTCTGGCTAGGCTTATAAATGCCCTCGGGCAGATAGCCTAGTACCTACCTATGAACCTATGAACCTATAGCATAAACAAAATACCAGCTATAATAAGCAATCTGAACAGTTCTGCTTTTGAATAACATCAAACGTTTGACTGCGCCTATAATATGTTTTTGAGCATATTAAACTAACAGCACTATCCTTTGCACCTGCAACTCATGTAGTGGTGGACATAATGAAGGGCCCATTATAGACAGACCAAATCACTTTCTAGAAAAGTCATCGGTTTTATGTTGTACTGTTCCCAGTTTCCAATTCCCTTACTCTTTTCTGAATGATGATGATGCAGATGACACACAGCTATCATTCTAATGGTCATTGCCTTTACAGAAGATGGCCTACATGATATTATGCCCAGTCAGTGACATCTGTGATACAGACTTTTCATGCTCTGTTTAAGGGTTCTTCTAGTCTGTGCTCTTCAGGTAGCAGAAGACATGGATACAGACTCTGCAGAAGGATCATCACAGCTCTCACATAAAAACATAAACCACACACCTACCTCCATGGAGGCTCTCAATAGAATTCTACCCAAACAGCAGAGACCTCCAAGGCTGAAATGCACTCAACCACCACAACACAGCACAAACCACAAGACACATAGCTCACCCAGACAGTGTGCTCCTCAACCAAAGACCTTAAGGCAAAACAGCTTGCCCAATGCACTAATCATAGGTGACTTGATAGTGAGGCACATTGATGTCCTACCCACTAGTTTGTATAGGGAGAAGGTAACAGTCAGCTGTCTATCAGGTGGCAGAATCTGACACACGACACACACACTCAGGTCACTCCAGCAAGTACAAGTATAACTCTGTCACTGTCCATGTGGGTGTGAATGACCTGAGATGCACCTCCCTGGATTACATGAAAAGAGACATGGAGGACCTCTCGGATTATGTGGCCCAGGTAGGTATGACCCTAGCCCTGAGCAGCATTCTATCATCACCCAGGATGATACCACAGTAGAAGCAGAAAATGATTGACTAGGTTTCTGGTGACATGACTGACAGACCTCGATGCTTTGCCAGAGATGGCCTGCATCTGTCACCCCTGGGTTTCCGGATACTGGCTAAGGCTCTTGCCACCCCTATAGTGCTTTTTTTAGACAATGTTCCAAAGACCAAGTTACCACCATAACAGCTATAAATAAATGCAATGTGAGGGTCATACTGCACAACACTAGAAGTCTAAATCTCAAGATGCACTTGCTCGAAGCACTCCTCAAAATGGAAAATATCATTTGTGCTGTAACAGAGACATGGTTTAAAGCAGCAGAAAGGACCCCTGTGCTACCAGGCTATAACTCATTCCACACGTTTTGGCCCCAGAACATGGACCGAAGCTCCAAAGGCAGTGGTGTTTCCATATTCACAAAGAAAATGCATACCTCCAGACTAGTAGCCCAGCATAACGCATGTGAGATACTTCAGGTACAACTAACATTGGGTAAAAAGGTGATTCAGGTTGTAGCCTGCTATAGGTCCCCAACCATGTCCCAAGACTCTCACTCCATGTTCCTAAGCACCCTGGAAACTATTAGGGTCCAACCCAACACTCCCATACTAGGTTAATTCAACTACCCCTCCATCAACTGGGAAAACTACTCATGCACCAAAACCTTGGCCCAATGCTTTCTGGAATTCATCACTTCCAATGCTCTGGACCAGCTCATTCTTACCCCCAGTAGAGTAAACAACATCCTTGACCTGGTTATTACTAACATGGGCAACAATTACTCTACACCAATAGTCAATTCCTCCCTGGTTAGATCTGACCACAAACTATTCACCATGGAAATCAACATCTCACCCCCCCCCCCCCTGCAAAGGTAACCACCATGAAAAAATTCTCCAAAGCTGATTTTGGGCTCCTAAAAACAGAGGTGGCTAACTTCACATCACCCATGTCAATGGAAAATCGATGCATGACTGCTGAATCATACACCAATGCACTGTATGAACACGTACATAAATCCATGGAACTAGCCATACCCAACAGAACCAAGATGCTCTCCTCCAAAAAAATGAAGCCAATCTGATGGTCCCCTGCCATTAATAAACTCTGCAACAGAAGGAAGAAATGGTTGCTGAAAAAGGTGAAGTCCCTAAACTGGAAAAACTCCCTTATTAGCCTCAACAAAATGTTGAGATACCTCATCAAAACCTCTAAAGCCAGCTATGAAGGCAGAATTGCAGCAGACACTAAAAACAACCACGAAGCCTTTTATACGTTATATCAAGGATCTCCATGGTGATACCCAGGTTTGCACTGAGTTACTGGACAATGGTACCTCCTATATTGAGCCAACAGATATTGCCAACATACTGGCTGACAGATTCAGTGCCAACTTTACTCCTCTATCCCCTCCTAAAGGACCAATCACAATACCGGAGAAATGCCAGGCACCCAGCATTACTGCAGCACAGGTTAAAGCTGCATTGTCCAAGGCCATGAATACAGCTTTCAAGGGACCGGACAATATCCAACGTGAACTGGCACTACATCTGTGTACCCTGTTCAATTACAGCCTCACCTCAGGCTTTGTCCATACCAAATGATGCACTGCTATAGTCATTCCTCTCCATAAAGGCGAATCGACTACAGACCCCGTGAATCGCCCCATTAGCCTGAAGAGTCTTATATGTAAGGCTATGGAGTGCATCATCATGGACCTACTTAACAAGGATATAGGGAATCTCCAAACTCTAGATCCCACGCAGTTTGGTTTTGTGAAAGGAGATCATGTCTGCTCATCCTGGTTGACTTCTTTGAGTCAGTCACCAGAGCTGTGGATGAGGGCAAGGCAGTTCATACAGTCTACCCCAATCTGGCAAAGGCCTTTGATACCATTCCCTACTCAGGAATTATTGATAAACTCACCAAACTAGGAATCAACCCCTATATTACTAGGTGGGTCACAAATTGGCACACAGATAGAACCTACAGTGTGAAAGTAGCAGACTCCAAGTCAGACTTCTGATCAATCATGAGTGGAGTCCCACAGGGATTGGTCCTGGGTACTGTCCTGTTTGGAATCTACTTCTCAGAAGTCCAGGCCAACACAGAGGGACTCTGGCTGACCAAGTTCACAATGACTGCAAACTGGAAGCCATTATTAACACTCCAAGAGATGTAGACATCCTACGGAAAGGCCTCGCTGAGACCAATGACTGGTGTTTAAACCATGGCCTTAAGCTTAATGCCAAAAAATGCGTCTTCATCCCCTTTAGGAAAAACTCAGCTCCCTCTAGTTACCACATTGATGGAAGCCCACTGAACACTGAAGGTGTCATAAGAGATCTGGGGACACAGGTTGACAGCAACCACACTGCCACTCTGGTCAGAAAGTCCTTCTGTGTGGCACATCTCATTACCAAGGGTTTTGCATCCAGGAAGAAAGAGATCATCCTCTCTCTCAACTCTTCCCTCATTAGGCCAATCATCGAGTATAATACCCCATTTGGCATGTACCTCACTAGACACATGCAACAGCTGGAAAAGCCACAAAAGTCCCTCACAAAGAGGATCCTAGGCCTTAAACACACGTCCTACATGGACAGACTCAAAAAACTCCAGCTATTCTCTCTCATATCATCTACTAAGAGGTGATTTCTGCTTGACTTACAAAGCCATGTCTGACCCAGCTCTGTTAGAAATGCTGTATCAAACAAAATCCCAATCCCTCTGTACCACATGCTCCAAAGACCTCAGCCTCATTACCACAACCAACAGAACATCTTGGAGGGACAGGTTCATAACCCAGAGACTGCCCATGCTCTGGAAGGGTCTATATTAGAACACTGAAGTTTCAAAACTTTGAGTGTTCTAATATCGACCCATTTTCAGTGAACACTGAAAATATCAAAGAAACAAAAAAACAAATTTTTTCCTAGGGAAAGAATTTGGTTGTCCATTTCTGTTGCTTCAGTATTTTCAGCTCTGTGGTGGAAAGTTATGGGTTGGGTTCAGGTAAGTGTGCGATTGTGTGGACATGAGGGTTAGGGCAGGTTAGGTGAGTTAGGGTTAGGGCGCAGGTCAGATAAGTGTGTGATTGTGTGGACGTGAGCGATAGGGTGGGGTAGGTGAGTTAGGGTTAGGGCATGGGTGAGGTGACTGTGCGATAGTGACGGACATTAGGGTTAGGGTTTGGGTTAAGGTAAGTGGATAGTTAGTGGTGTATGTATAATTTAGTGTAGGGTTAGGTGTAAGAGTTTAGGTGCATGTGTGTGGATTGCTATTTGTTTGGTGTGCTTGTGTTGTGTGCATGTGTTTTGGAACAGCAAATTTTTTTCCTAGGAAAAAATTTGCTGTTCTGTATGTTCGATGTTTTTAATTTTCAATTAATAGGGTTTGATATTAGAACACTCAAAGTTTTGAAACTTCGGTGTTCTAATACAGACCCGCTCTGGAATAGACTTCCCATACATATTAAGCAAAGCACCTCACTGGCCTCTTCAAGAGAAATCTTGATGAGTGGACGGGAAGTAGAAAGTTCAACCCTGGGATCAGTCCAGTGGCTCTATTTGACAGAGGCACTGGGAAGTAATGTCGGGCGGCACAATGCCAGTGCACTTCTATGGGCTAGGTTTATAAAGGCTCCAGGGCCATTAGCCTAGTACACACCTATGAACCTATGAAAGCAATTATGGAGAAAATAGCAGATGAAAATAAGGGCAGTTCCTATTGCCGAATAAACCTTATACTATAGGTCAACTGCTGCATGTTTCTGTTCTGTCAACTTTCATTCTCAGTGCCATCAAACTCATTGTACTGAATGTACACAGGCAGTACTGATACTACAGTAGTACATGCTGTTAACTAGTGTATAGGTTCATATGTTCACAGGAGGTTACTAGCCTAAGCACACTTACAAGCCTAGCCAAGTTCAACCCTTGTGCCCTTAAGAGTCTAGAGATATGGTCTATGTTATAAGCAGATGTAAATTAGCATTGACTGCCCCTATCTAAGAGGGATATAGGTGAAAACCCTGGGGTGAATTTGTGGGTTCCCATCCAATTATCCAAGTTATGCTTAAAAAGGGTTAATGAGGAGTCTGTTTAACCTGTATTGGAACTTTATTCCAGAGGAGAGGCAATGACTGGGATACATATCTATCTCTCCAGCAAGTCCTGTTGCTGTTATCTGCTAGGTTAAGCTCCCTAGAGTGAGTGAATCATGTACCGTTCAACTTACAAGTGTGCAGCATTTCCACTGAGGCAGGAACAGAGGATGCCCTGTATGCAAGGTGCAGGTTGCCTCTGAATAGTCTGTATGATACAGACTATAGTGACAGTGATTTCAGTCAATCCACATAAAGCATATGCTGAAGACCCTGAATTTTCTTTGTGAGGAACCTTTGAGTTCTCTCCAGTTGCTGCAGTTGTCTATGTACATACTAAAGGGAACATTGTACTTTATTATTGGCCTGATGAGGGAAGAGTACAGGGAGTTATAACCTCTTCTGTTCTGGAAGCTATGCCCTTGCTTATGAGGTGAGCAACATAGAAGGCCTTCCTTACCACCATGGAGACATGGTGATCAAAAGTAAGGTTGCTTTCAACCTGTGTGCCCTAATCTGTCACCACTGATTTAGAGGTTAGGATGCTGTTATTAATATGGTAATCTGCAGGGACATTGCCTTTGCCAAAGGGGATGAAAAGCATAATAATGTGACAAAACTGTTACAGTGGGGATCGTGCAAACATTATAATATTGAAGTAGCTGAAAAACACTGGAAACATGAGCCACAAAACATCATAGAAAATGATGAAGTTTATATCACATGGGCTCACCCATTGCCAACAGTTCAAAGAATAGATGCGAGAAAATCAGATATAGTGATCCATGAAAAGACAAAAGTAGCATTGATTATTGAAATCGCTACAGCCAGTGACTACAGTGTCTTATGTACAGAGAGACACAAAGGCATAAAGTGCCAGGATTTGTAGGCAGAAACAAGGCAATGTGGAAGAAAGATACCCAGACAGTTCCAGTAGTAGTAGGAGTAATGGGTCTTATAAAAAAGAATTTACAATTGTACTTAGATATGTTACCAATACATGTAACTCCATACAAATTGCAGGAGTCATTACTGGCCACATTGTGGGTCCTGCAAAGAGCACTTCTGGCTGACATCAAAGATTGAAACAATACCAGTTTCATGAACTTTAATTATACCTTGACTTATGAATGGGTTCTATTCCTGACATGGTATTAGAAACCCAAAAGACTTGGAGAAACTAAAAAAGATGATAAGGCATTTTTTGCATTCAGCGATCCTGATTTTGGCACCAATCATTGGTTTGCATAAGTCCTTCTTGTAGAATGTTGACATCATTTCCGGACTCAATGACTGCTCTCAGTTTGCAATCATCAGCAAACTTTGTCAGCCACAGACCTTTTGTTTTTGCCTGTATTTCTCAGATGTAGATTCCAAACAATAGGGGCACTAGCAACAATCCCTGTAGAACACCACTGGTAATGCATCTGCTGATGGAGACAGAGTCCCCTATTTTGACTGCATGTGTTCTGTCGGTGAGCCAGTTTGCAACCCACCTGACAGTATACGGGTTGACCACCAGTGGGGTTAGTTTTCAATGATGTCAGAATGGGGGAGTGTGTCAAAGGCTTTGGCCAAGTCTAGGTAGGCTGTGTGCAAAGATTTACCTTCGTTCAGGGCTTTGGTGACAGTCTCAAAGAAGTTCACCAGGTTCAACAGGCAGGATCTCCCTTTAACAAATTAAAACGGAGTCAGGTCAAGTGTTTGAAGGTCTCCCATAGCCTTGTAGATAAGGTCCAGCATGATTCTCTCCATGGCCTTGCAGATAGGGCTGGTTAAGCTAATGGCTCTATAGTTCCCAGGGTTGGTGGATGCAACCCCCCCCCCCCCATTGTGCAAGGGGATGACAGCAGCTGTTTTCCTTTCAGCAGGGACAAGACCAGTGATTAGGCTGTGGTTGAAAAGAGTACCTTTGGTGTTGCTAACTCCTGTTTTAAATCATGCGAAAGCAGCCTGGGATGTTATCATGTCCTACACAGGCTGTGTTTTTGGCCTTAGAGAGATCTGTTAAGACCTGCTCTTTAGAGATACTAGGTAGAGAGTAGGTGTTAGGAATGTTTTGGGGTACTTTTAGTGGGGACAGGGGGAGAAGTTTTCACTGAACCTGTCCTCTAGCAGGCTGACTATTTCCAGTGGTTCAGTATATGTGGTACCATTCACTACCAGTTCAGCGCAAATAGGTTCATAGGTTCATAGGTGTGTACTAGGCTAATGGCCCTAGAGCTTTTACAAGCCTAACCCATAGAAGTCCCCTGGCATCGTGCTGTCCAATGTTAGTTCCCACTGCCTCTATCAAGTAGAGCCACTGGTGTGATCCCCGGGGTGAATTTTCTATTTCCTATCCAATCATAAAGATTCCTCTTAAAGAGGGCCAGTGAGATGCTTTGCTTGACATGCATGGGAAGTTTATTCCAGAGAATGGGCAGTCTCTGGGTTATGAACCTGTCCCTCCAGCATGTTCTGTTGATTGTGGGCATTTTCTTTAAGGTTTTGAATGTAGCTAAAGTTTCTTAGTTAGAGTGAGAGGTTTTAACAATATGTCTTAATTGCTTGTTCAAGCTGAGAAGAGTGTGCTTCCAATTCTAATATCATTCATTCTTGCTCTTGGACAGGAATTTCTTCCTCTTATTATATAACCTGTTTATGATGGATGTCCACCAGGTAGGCTTGTTTTGTGAGGATCTTGTTTTGGTACTATCAGGAACAGCTGAGTTAATAAAATTGCATAGTTGTTTATACAATGCATTCATGTATATCCCAGTATAGGTGTCCTCGCCATCAGTTGGAGGCAACAGTTTTGAAGCTATTAATGCCTTCTCATAAGAGGCTGTAGTTGGCTTTAGAGAAGTGTCTTAGCCTAATTTCTCCTGGGGAGTCTGATGTTATTGTTAATTTGAAAGAGACTTGTTTATGATCAGATGTCACCAGGGAGGGCCGCAGATTTGTGGTGGTGCACCATTCCACCATGTTGATGGGTACTGAGTCTAGAATGCTTGGGCCCCTTGTAAGGGTGCCATCTAACTGCTCCAATGCATTTGAGTTAACAAAGTCCAAGAACCTTTGGGCGAGTGTCTCTGTACATGTATAATTTATGCAATCTATGGATGGGTAGTTAAAGTCACACATAACCAGGGTGTTTTATTGTAGTTTGTTCAACTCAAGTAGATCCAAGTAGGCAGTGTGGATATCACTTTTCATGGAGGGCGAGCTATAGCTGATTATAACTTGGGGGGGGGTATTTCCTACAGTTATTTGCACTTTGGGAATCATTCTGTTTAACCAATCAGGAGGTGTATTTATCATTGATGAATATTGATACTCCTCCCCCTTTTGTTTTCATGTGTTCATTTTGTGGTCTGAACGTGTGGAAGGCATTATATCTCAGTATGGCCGGGGTGCTCTCTGTGGTCTTGAGGCACGTCTCTTTAACTACACAGATGTCCTCATCTTCCAAGTTGCTTCCAGTGAGTACAGTTTCAGATTTAGACTCCTAGAATTTAGCAGCATAACCTTAAGGTTGTTTTTTTGAGGATATTGTCAAATTGGGAATTTTGTTTTTGTGATATCGCCTAAAAAAGGCACTATGGGTGAGGCAACAGCCTTAGCCAGTAGCTAAAAGCCAAGAGGTGATAGGTGGAGACCATCTCTGGCAAAGCATTGTGGTCTATCAACCATATCATCCCAGGCTGACAGGTACTGGATCCCCTTAGAATGACACCAGAAACTAAGACAATTGTTGAAGTTAATCATTTTGTGTCTGTATTGAGGCATCATCCTAGGTGAAGGTAGAACGCTGCTTAAGGCTAGGGACATACCTGCTTGGGACACATAATCAGAGAGCTCAGTCATGTCTCTCTTCATATAGTCTAGTCAGGTATGTCTCAAGTCATTCACACCAACATGGACTATGACAAAGTTATAACAGTGCCTGTTGTTGAGGGACTTGTGTGCATGCGTGATGTGCTGGACCTGACAGACAGCTGACCATGACCTTTTCCTTATCATACCTGGTGAGTGGGACATCTGTGTGTCTCATAATGAAGTCACCTATGATTAAAATGATTAAAACATTTGATTTTGTGTTTTGCTTAGGGGCATGTTTATGAGACACTGATGCATGTGGTTGTATGTTCATAGGTTCATAGGTAGGCACTAGGCTATCGGCCCAAGGGCCTAAGTAAGCCTAGCCAACAAGGTTCCCTGGCTTATGCCACCCAAGAAAGTTAATTTCCTATACCCCTGTTGAGCAGAGCCACAGAAGTGATCCCTGGGGTGTATTTCCTATTTCCCATCCACTCATCAAGATTTTTCTTGAAGAGTGCTAATGAGGAACTTTGCTTGACATAGATGGGTAGCTTGTTCCAGAATATAGGAAGTCTCTGGGACAGGAATCTATCCCTCCAGCATGTCCTATTTATTGTGGTGATAAGGTTTAGGTCCCTAGAGCGTGTAGCTCAGAGAGATTGGGATTTCTTTAGGTGTGGCATGTCCAACAGCTCTGGGTTTAACATAGCTTTATATGTTAGGCAGAGATCTCTTCGGAGTAGGCAATATGCTACAGAGTAAAGCTGAAGTTTTTTGAGATGGTCAGTGTAGGGCATCTGTTTGAGGCCAGTAATTCTCTTTGTGAGGTACTTCTGTAGCCTTTCCAGTTGCTGCAGATGTCTTGTGAGGTACATAACAAAAGGGGCGTTGTACTCTATAATGGGTCTAATGAGTACCGAGTAGAGGGGAACAATGACTTCTTTTTTTCCTGGATGAGAACCCTTTTGTGATGAGGTGTGCCACACAGAAGGATTTCCTGACTACTGTGGCGATGTGATAATCAAAGGAGAGACTACTGTCCACCTGGGTCCCAAGGTCTCTTATCAAACATTCAGCATTAAGTAGACTGCCCTTTATGTGGTAGTTCATGGGTACAGAGTTTTTACCAAAGGTGTTCTGTGATTTGCTGGGAATGTATCAAGTGAAGTGTGTTTATGTTTGGGATGTCTGTGATTTTTAGGTAGGCTTCTAGTGAGAACCTCTGCATGTGTAGGTTTAGGTGCTGTACACGTGGGTGGTGCAGGAGGTGAATTGTGTCAGCTGGCAACCTGCTTAGTATCTGATATACTGATTTGTGAGTGAGAAAACCTAGATTCTGGATTCTTAATATAGATGCAGCTCTCAAATATTGAATTTGTATGAATTAGGAGAGGTGGATCGGTTGTCAGTGTACATGAGGCTGTGCAGAATCTCCTGTAGCACTGCTGTGGTAAAATGCCATGTTTCCTCATCAGCTCTGCTCCATGATACATCTGCATTCCACTGTTTTGCATCTGTCAATGTACCTAATAGATATATTGTCAAAGGTATTGTGCTTTTTTCTTTCTTTTATGAGTGTGAAACTGCGCTGTGTAGACACAATGTAGCAGAATGGACAACATAAAGAATGAATTCATTTACCAGTTCTATATATGTTCACATAGTTCATAGATATGTAATTACTAGGCTAGCTGCTCCTGCGGGCCATTTTACCCCTCACAAATTGCCCATCAAAGGTAAGAATCAAACCCTGTACCTTGCATCTGGGATGACAAACAACTTAACCATTGCACCAATCCCTCCCTTAAAGAATGACATACTATCAGCAACCCACCTACATGCTCTGAGAGTAGAACCTACTGCTATCTCCTTAAGGGTGGAAGGTTGGTGTAATGGTTAAGGTGTTTACCATACGGTCACAAGATACAAGGTTTGATTCTAACATGGGGTAATTGGTTAGGGTTAAAATGACCCTCGATGGCAGTTAGCCTAGTGCCAGTCTATGAACCTATCAAGAACAAGTATACTACTAACACTGCTTTTTTTCTTTTGTTTCTTTACTTGTGGCCATTGCATGTGCATTAAATTAGAAAGAAAGGACTTCTCTGGCACTATGATTTAAGTAATGCTAGTCAATACACATGATTATATGACACTTTGTTGAATGCCCATTTGTTTGAGTTCTATATGGCTTATAATGAGTGAATGCCCATTTCATTGAAACACATTTTAATCAAATTCCAAACATTTGCATTTGAAACATTATACACACATGGGAAATATTCTAGAAGAAGATTTTTTCCAGGGGAGACACATCCCCTGCTTGCTACGTGTCTGGGCCTTTGACTCCCCCCATACTCCCTTATTCAAAATATACTAACGCCATGGTGATACAGCCAAGGAGAAAAGTGAAAATGCGCACAGAGGGAATCAATACCAGTGTGCAAATATAAACTATATCAGTAGTGGTTATGTATATGATAAGGCTTCTTCAATATATTTCTACATATTCTACACATGCATTGCATGACTAGGTGAAGTTGTGACACATTCAAATACATAAACTTTCAATAAATGGTCATTCAGGTTAATGGGTTTCAATAATTTCAACCCATTTAGTTGCCTCTCATAGAAACCATCATTTAACCAAATGACAGGGCCTATACACATACTGTACATTAATTAGGTGGTTTGTCTTACTGCTTAATTCATCTATTCTTCTCAGAATCCATCACATATTAATAAAGGTTTGCTCTTCAGGAAGACATAAATGCTAAAGCTTTAAGTCTCCATATCAACACTTTTGGTACACAATTTGTATGGTGTTTACCAATCTTAATAACTCAGGATTCAGAAAAATATGGCACAATATACAATCTTATTTCTAGCAAGATTGCTCATTGCATTGTGAGGGACCAAGTCAAGACCACAGTGGCACTACAGTGGTAGAAAGGATCTGACGTGTAGCACTACAATGGTTCTGGGAAAAAATGTAAATGCGCCCATCCAGGGGTGTGGCTAATCCAAATTAGGAACATGCACTTATCCAGAGCATTTTGCTGGGATAAGAGGAGAACAAATCAAAGGCACTGCTATTCTTCTATTTATAGAATACAACAATAAAAATGTGCACTGTCTTTTTAGAGTTAAAGCGACAGCAAATGTACTGTAAAGTAGGGTGGGTGCATGCATACCCGCGTGCACTCACATGTGTGTATATACAAATACACGAGTGTGTGCGTCTGCATTTATGTCTGTATGAACAGGTGTTTGTAAGTGCAAGTGTGTCAGTGAATACAGTGTATACATATATATATATATATATATATATATATATATATATATATATATATATATATGTGTGTGTGTGTGTGTGTGTGTGTCAGTGTGTTGTGTATGAGTGTATGTGTCTGTGTGATTAGTTGTGTGTCCAACTGTGCATCTGTGTCAGTGTGGGTTTGTGAGAATGTGAGCATGTGTGTGCATGTGTATTATCTGTATGATTAGATGCTTATGTAAATGTGCATATGTGTCAGTATGTGCATGGGTGTCATGTGAGTATGTGTCTGTGTGTGTGTGTGTGTGTGTGTGTGTGTGTGTGTGTGTGTGTGTGTGTGTGTGTGTGTGTGTGTGTGTGTGTGTGTGTGTGTGTGTATGCACATAATTGTGTGTGTGTGTGTGTGTGTGTGTGTGTGTGTGTGTGTGTGTGTGTGTGTATGCATCTATCTGTGTGATTAGGTATTTGTGTAAGTGTGCATGTGTGTTAGTGTGTGTGTGTGTGTGTGTGTGTGTGTGTGTGTGTGTGTGTGTGTGTGTGTGTGTGTGTGTGTGTGTATGCACATAAGCATGTGTGTGTGTGTCTGCATGTATGTGCATATGTTAGTCTGTGTCCATGTATTTGTGAGATCATAGGTGCCTGTGCAAGGAGCATTGCATAGGCAGGTATGCATACTATCGCAGTTACTTCTAACTTTACTGTGTTCACTTCAGAGAGAGAATTATGAGCCACTAAAGATCTTTTGCACCATGTGGCTCTTGTATTTCCCTGAGTCACTTTTCTTTGCTCTAGCATAGCTCACCAATGCAGCCCAAATAGTGATACAGTGAACTTTTTTGTAAATCCTCTCCTCTTAGTTGTTTAGTATGTGATTGTTAAAGCATTCTAGTGGAAATTAAACCAGTCACTTTGAGAAGCATTTATTCTTTATAAGAATAATGCAAATATATGTTACACTAAGAAGATTTAAATGGCTACTTATGTGTAAATTAAACCAGTATTCTCATCACACTATTAGGATTTTTGAATATCCTACGACATTCTAGTGAATTAATTAATACATCATGAGGGCTGACCATCCAGCAGTGTGAACGTTGGACCTAGGTGATGGTGACTGTTAATATGACTTTCTGAACCCATGTCTAAAATGTCAGAATGGGGGTTGATGCCAATGCAGATGCAATGCAATGTGGACAATACTTCATTAAATTAGAATGGCAACACTTAACACCTGAGTGCAAGACACAAGTAAAATGTATGTATTAACCACAACTCATCAAGATATTTTGGAACTTCCTTGAGCTTATAAATGAGCAATTGCCTGTCTACACTGTACCACTTCCTAGTTTTATACCATGTAAATGTAATAATAAGAAGTCTTGCACTAGTGGATCCAGACTAGCTATGGATGGGGGAGCTAACACTGTCAAAAAACAGATGTGAAAAGTTATCCAGTACTAGACAGTCTCACATCTTGGTACACTCATCCCTTATTTGCATTGCATGTTCTGTATATTTAGAAATATACATATAAAACTATGAGCACCGAACTGAAGAAAGAGAATAAATTTCATACAGTCATTAAAGGCATAAGCAGAATTTATAATGCTTGGTATTCACTTTAGAAAAAAGTAATATCTTATTTTGCTTAATACCCCTAACTACCAACCCCCACCCTCAGTCTGGCCACACCATCTGGATGACATCATTCTGTATTTCATATCTTGTCTTAGTCTTCAGCTTTTTCTTCATTTCTTTCAGCACTCTAAATGGCCAAAACTTCACTGAAATAAATTTATTAAGCCAGGGGTCTGGGTAGCTGGCAGGCCCCCAGAAGTTATGGGGTTCTAAATTCTCTAAGGTGCATTTTAGAGATGTTTGTAATTTTTTGATTCAATGAAGACCTTAATAAAAACCTTGACTAAGGAAAGAAATAAGTTGTGTAGGTTGTTTAAAGTTAAAATAATATTTCCCAATAAAATGAAAAAGACAAATGTTTATGATACTCAAGGCACACAGCCTTCCTAACTTCCCCAAAATAGTCACCTTCTATGAACTTCTTTGGTGTTAGATCAAGATGAAAGTGAAAGAACAAATGGTTACACTCATAAGTTTTACACTGTTATTGTTATTCATATAAAGAGCAGGCCTAGTAATCCTTACCACCAAAGGATCGCCATCTGTATCATCATCATCAGCAGCCCCTTTTTTCACATTTCTTCTACATGGTGTCGGGGTATCGTGTTAACTGTCACCAACTCTGTCGATTCAGTGCTACACTCCTGCCTTCTTCAACACTCATGCCTGACTGTCGCAGATCTTCTTTCACACAATCCATCCAGATCTTTGCTGGATGTCCTCACTTCCTATTACCTTCTTCATGTCTGTCCCAAATCTTCCTCACCAGATTGTCTTCTGCTTTTCTACATGTGTGCCCAAACCACCATAATCTGTTCTCTTTGATCTTTTCTGCAATTGGAGCTACTTTGGCTTCTGCTCTTATGTCCTCATTTCTTCAGCTGTCCCACAGTGTGCATCCTACCACCTTTCTCGGGAACTTCATTTCCATCACTTCTAGCTTCTTCAATTGTTTTGCCTTTACTGCCCAGGTTTCTGTACCATACAGTAGTACTGGTTGCACCACTGTCTTGTACACCTTACTTTTCAGCTTCTTTAGCATTCTTCTGTCATAGACTGCACCTGATACTGTATGCCAGTTGGCTGCAGCCGATCTGATTCTAGCTTTGACCTCTTTATTCAGACTACCCTTCTCCTCAACCACCCCTCCCAGATACTTGAAGCTGTTTACCTGTTCCA
This sequence comes from Protopterus annectens, assembly GCF_019279795.1. Taxonomy (NCBI): domain Eukaryota; kingdom Metazoa; phylum Chordata; order Ceratodontiformes; family Protopteridae; genus Protopterus; species Protopterus annectens. The sequence continues at coordinate 1,245,227,143 of NC_056737.1, forward strand.
CTATCTTCCCTTCTATCTCTATTCTCTGCTTCTTCTGATTACCCCAATTTGCTGCCATTACCACCATCTTATCTGTGCTTAGTTTCATCCCATGTGCCTTCAGATTTGTAATCCATTCTCCAATCCTTTGCTGAAGTTCTATCTCAGAATCTGCCTGTACTGCCACATCATCTGCATACAGCAGCTTTGTTGTTCTGTCCCCTCCAACCTGTTTGCTAATGTAGTCCATCACAAGTATGAACAGCAGTGGGCTCAGAGTTGAACCCTGGTGTACATCCACTCCCACTGGGAACCCCTCTGTGAGGCCGAACGCTGTTCATACTTGAGTCACTGGGTTCTTGTACATAGCCTGCAATAATTCTACCAATGTTTGTGGGACTTCAAACCTCCACAGTATTTCCCAGATCAGCTTTCTTGGGACCTTGTCATATGCTTTTTCCAAGTCTAGGAATGCCCAGTTGGACTCTCACCTCATCTCTAGCTTCTTCTCAAGTATTTGTCTCAATGCAAACATTGGGTCAATTGTGCTGCATCCTGATCTGAATCTGAACTGTTCATATCCCATCTTGCATTCTACTACTTTGCGTATCCGTTTATCAATCATCTGTATATGTAGACGTCTGTGTTTCTCCTACATGGCACACTGCCTCTAGATAAGCTATAGTAGCATTCTGTGCAAGCCTCTGAGTTCTAACAGTGAGAAAAATTAAGTAAAAAAAAATGGCCACACTGTCTCCAGCCTCACATAACATACCCTTCTGAGTATAAAACCTAGGCATGGCTAGTTTTAGACCTAATGAAGAGGCTGAGTCTCCCCTTCTAAGTCTGTGTCAGAATTTACTTACAAATCTGGGGGGTGTGGGTGTTGCCAAGCCCCAAGAAACTGACAGTCTAGATGGTCTGTGATGTATTTTTGTTGTATTTTTGTAAGATGATTCCCTCACTCACTCTCTTATGAGTGCAGTATGACTCCTAGAGTGACAACCACCACTAACTACAGAGATTACAAGGCAAAAGGGAAACAGAAGTATGTTACCAGATCTTTCTTTCATATTACACATCCATACACTCAAATCTATGGGCAATGTATAGTCCCCAATCCATGTTATTGCATGTTTTTGAAGTGTTGTAGAAAGCAGAGAATCCAGAGAAAATCCACACAAGAACATTGAGGACATGCAGACTCTACACAGAAGACATCACAGGCAAGAACCAAACTGGAGAACCTTTTGCTGTGTTGACAACATTACTCATTGTACCAATGTGCCATCCTGAAAGATAATTAATATTTGTACTGTCATCTGGAAGAGTTATGTGTGTGTCCACAACACATACACACACACACACACACACACACACACACACACACACACACACACACACACACACACACACACACACACACACATACACACACACACACACACACACACACACACACACACACATGCGCATATGACTATTTACTCAAACTACATGCTTATTTATATGCAAATTGGAGGAACACCAGTTCACTCATGGCATATCTTCAGGGAGCCTTTGACATTGTCTCCCACAATCTACTTCTTTCTAAGCTATTTGCCCTCAATTTGTCCAACTCTGTGCTTACCTGGTTCCCTAGCTACCTCTCCAGCCACCTTCAGTCTGTAAAATGGCTCTCTGCTTCCTCCCCCTTCCTTCCAGTCCAAATTGGGGTTCCCTAATGCTCCATTCTTGGACCCTTTATTTTTTAACATTTTCACTAGCAACCTCTAGACATCCTGTCCTCACCTCTCATTAATACAATATGCTGATGACTTTACAATAATCTCCTCCTCTGACAATCCCTCCCACCTTCTCACCCTTACCCAAGAATCTCTTCACTCGGTTGAAAAATGGCTAATAACTAACAATCTCCTACTCAGTCCTAAGAAAACCAAACTCCTCTTCCTCTTCCCTAAATCTCTCTCATAGCAGAAATCTACCTTCACTGTCACCTCCCTCAGTAAAACAACTATCAGGGTAGAACCTTACACAAAACTACTAGGAGTCATAATAGATGATCAACTAAAATTTGATCTCCACATCCAACAGTGCATCAAAAAGACACATACAAAACTGGGCCTGCTCTACAGGAATAAAAAAAATCCTCACAAAAGAATCTAAACTCTCTCTAGCACAAGCCTACTTATTGCCCACCCTGTTATATGTCTCCCCATTCCTTATTAACCTACAATCTAATCTTATGTCTAAGCTTGAACTCACATAAAATAAAATTGCTAGATTTGCTGCAAATCAACCCTATCGCTCACACCTCTGCCTATTTTTCAAAAGCCTACAGTGGCTAGAATTCTGCCAACAACTACTTCTGTCACAGCTATACCTGACTCATACCAACCTTAACAAACACCCCTCATGTCCTGCTCTCACAAATCTCATCTCCATCTCTATACTCCTAATAGTACACTCCAAAGCTCTGACCAACACCTCCTAGAAATATATAAGCCCTACCCAGAAAAAAACATAGGCAAAACATCTCGACAGTCATTCAGTTGCTAATGCATGGAATAAACTTCTCCTGTGTTTAAGAACTATTTCTAATACTAACTGTTTAAAAAAACTATAAAAGACTACATACTAAACTCATGGTCCTGCTCTTGCCCTAACCCAATTTGAACCACTCTCCTCTCTATTGTACCTAACTCTACTTCCGTCAATTATTCATTGCTTCTCTACAAAATTTCTCTCTCCATGCTCATCCTTTTTATTCAGTTATCTGTCTTAATCTAAATCCTACTCTAAACTCCAAATTATAGATTATACTATATATTTCTGCCTGAAGAAATGTTACATATTATCCTGAAAGTACTTCTTGTTAAAGTCTTGAATGTAATTCATTTTTTTTTCATAGTTTCTTATGTCATATCATATCGTGTATATATTTTTTACTTGTACAATTGGAACCTTTCTCCTCGGGCCTCTACTGAAAAAGGGCCTCTGCCCAGTCAGACTACCCTGGTCAACAAATTTCAAAATAAAATAAATAAATAAGTTATAATCAGGAACTACTTTTGAAATTTTCAAATATATTTATTAGAATAATATTTTTTGTGGTGAATGCTACCCACTAAAGTGATTTAAACAGTAAAAAATAAGTGCTGTTTTTATATTTTGTAAAAAAAAAACAGGACCTTAAATTGGACATTGAGAATTGATACATTAATGGAATTTATTGAAACTGTAATTTAATTGTGTTTCAGCTGGGTCAGTCCATGCTTTCTATGTCATTTTGTCCAATTAAAGGGTGAAATTAAAACATATATTACTGACGGAAAGATTACTGGACGCCATTTATGTTATTAGCTTCCTATATGGAGAAATAAAAGAAGGCTACTTGAAGTTAAATTTTGAGATGCAATGCAAGAAGTATTTTAGTAAGTATAAATCTGAATTTAGTCTTATTATGGTATGCTGTACTTTGCACTGGCTCATGTGATGGACAGAATTATTATGCCTGTGGAAGAAGGCAGGAGCATGGAATTAACTCACATTGTAAACTTGAGTGTTTGCCAGTGATAGATGAGAATTATTTATCTGAGGTGATCATGCATGGATAATTATTGTGCAATTCATAAGACTATTACTGTAGACGGAATCAGTTCAGAGATTGATGTTGACTATGGAAATCATATATGACAGTGAACTTATTAATAAATATTTAAGGTTTTGAGTTACTGCATATTCCACAGGAAATAAGAGTTTTCTTTCCAGAAGTTAGATAATTAACCTTATTTAAAGTATTTGCTCAAATTGCACATTTTTCTTTGGAGTTAACAATTATAGTATGTTGACAGGAGCAACAGGGTGAGATTATGCAGTGAATTCTCAACACTAATTTTTCTAATGGCAATAAGCCAGAGGCTGTGAGTGTATGTGTACTGTCTGATGGTTTTTACAGGAAGTTGGATTGGAAACACTAGTTAAGATTATTAATATTATGAGCTGATATATTTTGTAAATATAAATCCAGTTTATAATGACAGAAATTATTTTATATATTTTAAGGAAATTGGGCATGTTTGGATTCTCAAATAACTTAAAAGGAGCATAAAATGATATGGTGTTAAAGGAACTGTATATTATTACCCATGTGATATTTATCAGTTAGGGATGGTAGGAAAGGACCTGGCAACTAAAATAATTTGGGATCAAGTTGATAGTTACAATGAATGCAAGAATATGCCTCTGTTAATATATTAATAAAAAGAAATGCATACAAAGGTGCTAAATGTTTTGGTGCTTGTATTCCAAGTTATGTAGATAACAATATACATCTGATGATGTTAGCAAATCGATGGACCTGGATTATAAAAGAGAAGTGAACTAAATGTAGCACCACTATGGAGGGAAATGCAATATTTGTAAAGATTATGCTACAAAATAAATGATACGGAAATGGCAAAATTGCAAGTGGTTCACCATCATTGCTTGCCCTGTAGGCCGGATTCAACACCAACACGAAATGTACACCGTTCTTAGTGAATAGACAAAACAAGTATAACTCCAACCTTCTGCCTCCCAATTTTAGTTTTCCTACTGATTTTCTTACAGCATTAAATATTTGGGGGGGGGTTCATAAAGGTTACCACAAAGTGTAAACTATGTGTACACTTAGTATAATCTCTCTGAGTGAATAGACAGCACACAAAATGTGGTAGGGAAGTTCTTGCATACAGATTTGGTACTTAAGCATAGGAGTTCATAGTCTAAAACTGTTTGACTGAATTCAATCATAATATTACTTCTGTGTTTGATATTTTTTAATGGATGATTATTAAACAAGATTTGTTTAAAAAACATAAATAGCTAATCTTAAAAATAAGCAATAAATGAAAATAAGATGATAAAATATAAATATATCCTGATCATAAAAATACTTTAAAATGTTGATACACAGCAACACAAAAGGCATATCAGAAGGTCATATTAACCAGAAAGGGATACACTCTAATGCATAAATGTGAAATGGATGAAAATTAAGTTGCTGATCTTAAGACATTGGAAGCAATGGAAGCATTACATGCTGTTGAAGCTGGATGAAAGTCAAATAAAACACAGACTACATTTTTATTCATCCTTTTTACAATGCCTTTGCTTACTTAATTATCATTCTTGGCCCACAGTTTAATCAGAATTGTCCTCCTTTTTCTTTTATGGACTCTTCCTTCCATTCTTACACATCTTACTCTTTTTTTCAGCATTCTACGGCTTTCAGAATCAAACTTTATATTAGACTTCTTTCCTCCATTCTTATCTATCTGCATTCTTTCTCCTTTTTTCATTCGTACATTTTTATTCATTTAGCTTACCCATTTCTACAAGACATAAGCAGTCCTGTATCTATCATGTATCCATAGTCTGTGAGAAAAGGTACTGCTAAGTTTACACGTCCTGTCTTGACTTTGTGGTACATATACATCTTTAGATCAGATTTAATCTACTGACCTATACTTGAATAAGTAGATTTCTGATAACCATGGTTCCAAGTTTGGCCATAACAAGAACACTGCAACTGTGTAAGTAAACAAAGATAAGATAAATATTTAAATTAGTGCTTCTCTTTTCATGTTACCATTTGGTATTCTCCAAATCTTTAATATATCTCTTCGTCAATATCCAGTTTCTCAACTGTGATAATGAACTTTATATCACAATTCCAAAAGGTAACACTTAAGATGCTTCTGGTCACTTGTATAAATTTCCATCTCCACTTGTTTTACATTCCCACAATGCACAAACACACATATAAAATGGCTGTAAATGAAGTACTGGAATGGGGTCTGAATGAAGAGACAGAGAGATGGAATGTAGTACAAATGAAGAGATGGAATGGGGCCTAAATGGAGAGATGGAAGGGGTCCGAATGTAGAGATGGAAGGGAGTCTAAATACAGAGATGGAATGGGGTCCCAATGGAGAGATGGAAGGTGGTCCAAATATAGAGACGGAATGTGGTCCTAATGGAGAGATGGAAGGGTGCCCGAAAATAGACATGGAATTGTGCCCCAATGGAGTGGAGGAATGGGAGTTTGATTGGACAGATGGAATAAGTAGGAGAGTGGGTGGTTTTGCAAGAAATAAATTCATCCTCAAGTCTTGATGAGTACTTTTATGTGGTAGACCCGGTTTTTACAAAATCTCATTAAAATGACACCGATATGTAGACTGTATTTTATATATGATGTAGAAGGGCAGGGAAAAAAAGAAAAGAAAAAGGAGAGGATGTACCGATTCTATGATAAATATGTGCCCAATCCTGTTGTATACATTGGTGCCAGGACTAGGCAAAAGGCAGAGTAGAATCCTCAGAAGATGGAAATGTTTCTTCCACAGGGCTACATCAGGCTCAGGGTGAAGGTGCTACCTGCATTATAAGAAAGAAGTTACTACCTGGCTGAAGAAATATTGGGCCACTGGGAAAAATAATTGACAGAGGAAATGAGACAACATAATGATAAAAAATAGAAGTTATTGAAATGCGCAAAAAAGAAACATAAACATTGGAAATAAAAGAAGATATTATATGGTGTGATATTTGTGTAGAGAACAAAGCCAGACTAATCAATTTGAAAAAGTTCAACTAATAAAGTATTTGAAGAGAAATACAGATAAAGACATCTGGATATGGAAAACTCACATAGAAAAGAACACAAAGCAAGGTCTGAATGGAGAGATGATAAAATCAGTAAAGGGTTCTGAATGGATGGATAATGAAATCAGCAACGAGGTCCAAATGAAGAGATGATGAAATCAGCAAGCAAAGGAGAGTTGTATAGCTGGAAATGAATATATCCTCAAGTCTTGCTCAGTACCTTTACGAGATGGACCCTGTTTTTACAAAATTGCTGCCAATGATATATATATATATATATATATATATATATATATATATATATATATATATATATATATATATACTGTATTTTATATGGCGTATATCATGGGCAGAAGTAGGATAAAAAGTAAGGCTCATTGCACAAGTCCTAAAGTAAAAAACGTACCTGCACTGGAAAAAATGACAGTGCAGAATTCTCACGACAAGGAAACATTCCTACATCGGTGATAAGCCAGGCTGAGGGGAGGATAGCTCCCTGTTATAGAAGGAAGTAGAAGTCCACAAAAAAAAAAAAGATCCATAAAAATGACAGACTAGACAACTGAGGTTGAGAAATAAATTATGTATTGGGATCTATATTAGCGTATCGAATGGACTAAATAACGAAAGCTATTTAGTTGATCCGATATTGTCGACATGGCAAAATAGCGAAGACATGAAACATCAACTTTTTTCCCAGGGAAAAAAATTGGTGGGTTGCCTTCGGGACTTTGCCATTTCCTCCACTATGGTGTGATCTCAGAGTTGGTATATTTAAGTGGGGGGAGGGTTTGGGGGTGAAGCCCCCCACTTATCTTTGTGTTTAAGTGTTTTTATTTATTTATTTTTTTGCGGAGCAGCAATTTTTTTCCCTGGGAAAAAAAATTTGCTGTTCCGTGTGTTCTATATTTTGTGGTTTAGACATTTTCGGTATGATGAAATCGCATTCGCTATTTTAATCGTACAATAATGTAATATAGAAGCATGTATTGTTATTAATATGCAAAAAGCCCAGAATTTCCAGACAGAATATATACAAAAATAATTGAGAAATTAAAAGAAGAAAAATACTTGCACAAGAAAAACCGTTAAAAGCTTCAAATGCTTATTTGTGTTCATTAATATAACAGATTCATGAAAAACATTATGTAGTCCAAGAAACCTTGGGCCATTTGGAAAATAAGCAGCTGAGGAATGCAAAAATATGAAGAACAAAACCTAGGGACTTTTGAAAGATATAGAAAAGAAACATGGAGATAGGAAAAAGAAGAAAGAAATATCTGATGCGGTACAATATTTATGCAAAGGAAAAAGCCAAACGAATCAATAAAAAGTACCTTTAAAGATATATGAAGAGAACTACAAACAAAGGAACCCAGGTATGGAAATTTTCACAATCCAAAATATAGCATCACAAAGGGGATGTGTAGAACAGAAGATCAGTAAAGTAGAAATTAAACAAATAGAAGCTGAAGTTGTAGAATACCTGTGAAGTGAAGGATTTAGTGTAAGAAGTCTAACACAGGCTATCTCACATAATGGAACAATGAGTCTCCAAAGTATGGAGAAATAGGAGGAGTGGAAACAATCTGAAGAAGAAATATGGACATGAGAAAGAAAAATATCTTTAATATTGATTGACTGACCCCAAAAGGTATTAGATCATTTGGACAAGAAAACTACTTCAAGCTTATCAAACGATTTATAAAAATCACTGTATACCAAGATTATATATTCCTCATTCAGAAGGAGGTATGGGGCTCCTCAAAATTTATTACATGTATACTTCTTGAATCGTAGGACTACCTACACATATCTGCTGACCGCACAAGATCCAAACATAGTGAAAGTTTTAAAACATTAAGAGAACAAATATATGTTGAGCAGGAATGGAAATCAAACCAGAAGTAGACAAAAATCAAGCAGCAGTAAATGTGCCACAAAAGAAAGAATATCAAGTGAATGATCAGATAAGAAGGCAAGGAACGTGGAAAAGGCATAAATATAGTTGAAAGTGCATAAAACTCCTAAAACAACCTCATGCCAATCAGGATCTGATGCAGAATAGTTAAGGAGAGGTGAATTTAAATAAAAAGATGAAAGAATAATACTGGTAGCCCATGATAGTGGACTATGTACATGTTGGTTTACAAAATCCATTAAATATGTCAGGGAAATAAACAAGTGCAGATTTTGTAAACTAGGACTGGAATGGTTGCATATCTTGTTGCTGGGTGGGATACACTAATGGTAGAAGCAATGTATACTGAAAGGCATAATAATGTAGCAAATCTGTTGCATTGGGGATTATGCAAACATTGTAATATTGAAGTAGCTGAGAAGGGGTCTATATTATATCATCAAATGCTTAAAAAAGCGAACGATGAATAATCACCCCCATGTAAACAAAAGCTTACAATCTTGAAAGCTCAGAACAGTGACTTTTTTCCAAGGGGAAAAAAGTCGCTGTTCCAAAAAAAAAATAAAAATTGAAATAATACATAAAGTGGGGCTTGCACCTACACTCGATATGGGGCTGTGCCCCGACTCTACTTAAATATACCAACTCCGAGATCACACTACAGTGCCGAAAATGGCAAAGTAATGGAAGCAGCCAAGCAAATTCTTTCCCTGGGAAAGAATTTGCTTAAAAGCCGCTTCGCTGTTTTGCGTTTTCATTGTTTTAAGTTCAGCCAAGACGTATTCAATAGAATGCATCTTCAGTCATCTAATAGGAACCCACTGAGAAGCACTGGAAACATGAGCCTTAAAGCATTACAGAAAATGATATTTATATTATATTGGATCACCCATTAATATTAGTTCAAAAAATAGATGCAAGAAAACCAGATATAGTAGTCCATGAAAAGAAGACAAAAATAGCATTGATCATTGAAATTGCTACACCCAGTGATTACGGTGTCTTATGTGCAGAGAGACACAACGTCATAACATACCAGGAACAGCTTTCAGAAACAATGCCATTGTGGAAGAAAGATACCCAGACAGTTCTAATAATAGTAGGAACAATGGGTCTCATAAAAAAGAATTTACAGTAGCATTTAGATATGCTACTGATACATGTAACTTTGTATGAATTGCAGAAGGAGTCAATCCTAGGCACATTGTGGGTCCTGCAAAGAGCCCTTTTGCCTAGCATCACAGATTGAAACAATACTTATTTCATGAACTTTCATCACACTTTTCCTGTCATGGTTTTAGAAACCCAAAAGTCTTGGAGAAATTATCCAAGGAATATAATTAAAAAAAGTTTAGTGAGAAGGTAATTAAACAAATAGGTTCATAGGTGTTTACTAGGCTAACGACCACAAGGGCCTTTTAAGCCTAGCCATGCATCCTAAATCTCCGACAAGTTCTGATACTCTTGATAAGTGTAAGCATAGGCCTGGGATAGGAACCATTTACATGTTACCTGTTTGCATCAGAGAAATAGGTGCCAGACCAGAGAATAGAAAATGAAATGATAGATCACCTGTGAAGTGAAGGATTTAGTATAAAATCTCCAACACGGGCAATATCACAACAAAATATGTCCACAGAGAAGAGGAAAAGATGGAGAAAATCCACCACAGGGCAATGTTCTGGAACCTTCTGTAGGAGACAAACATGAAAATCCAGTTAGAACTGTAAAGCAAGGAAAACAGCAGAAAACAGGCAGAATCCTGACACAGGCATTATTGCAATATGATGGGACAATGAAGCCCTAGATGAAGAAGCAGTACACAGAGCAGGATGCATCTGAAGAAAATATGCCAAAGGACAATATTCTGGAACCTTCTGTAGGAGACTCTTAGAAAATCCAGTAAGAATTTCACAGCAGGAGAAAGAAAAGGAAACAGAGAACAAAAATAAATACTCAGTTCAGAAGAAGATGATCTAAGGGAAGACTTACTGGATTTAATAGAGACTGACAGATGTATTAAGATAGATGAAAGAAAAATTACAGAAAGTAAATAAGACCAAACATTTCAGAAGACTGATAAAACAGATGAATACAGTAATTGAGACTATTAATAGACATTTGTGTGCCATTCCAAAAGGGATAAACTGCTGTGCAATTAAACTGATAAGAGATAAAATGTTACCGCAAAAAAGTGAAACAAAGGAAATTAAGGGAAAAGTAGGATGCTATAATGGGAACCTCAAATAATGAAAACTGTAAAACAACTAAGGCAAGAAGAAAATGAAAATATGAACAGATTGTCAAACATTATTAGAATACTAGATGCAGCAAAAGCAGCAAACAATATTAAAACAAACCAGGATTTATCATATATTGTGTCTAATAATAAAAGAAAAATATCACTGGAAGCAGAACTAAGAAGATATGCAGACAAATGTAAATGAAAACTACAAAGTAAACAACTCACTGATGACCCAAAAGGGTTTTATAGAAAACTGGAAAACAAAGTAAAAGTAATAAAAATAGCACCTTAAAAAGAAGAAATTGATATATTTTGCAAAACATTTATGAAGACCCAAATAAAGCTAACAAAGCTGTCAGAATCTAAAGCCATTTTAACTGTTTTGATGTTTCACTGTTTCAGCTGTTTGCTGTTTGAGACTGGCCTTTCATGCACTTTGTATTTTCTAGTACTTATGTATTTTATAGTCTAGGCTAGATTTAGATTTGCTGAATGTATACTGTTTGGCAACATCTGAGCACTAAAATCAACCATCTTAAATAAAGAGGGCCCCCCTGCACCCTTGTGGCAGAAGAGTGTAGCAAAGGACCCACCTGATTTGGAGATTGTTAGAATAAGGCTCATTATTGAATGTTTCCATTGACCAGCTTGTTTGAAAATTACTTAGCTTGTTTTAAAAAAGGGTTCTCACGGTTGTGACATAACCATGTGTTTGAGTGGGTTTGCACCTAACACAGCTCTGCAGAGTATGGTGACCAGCCACTGCTCTACTCTTCATCTGAGCAATCCGAAGTATCCGTTTGCTCGTAGTGCACCTTCGTGCAGCACAGAGCAGTAGAGATAAGCATTGGCAATTATACATGCAAAAGCTAAAGTAAATTTATTTTCCCTTAAGAGCTGCCACGTGCTGCAACTGAGGAGTCCCTTAAATTGCACTTAGCTGCTCAGAGAGCACCTCAGCTGGGATTTCTACAGCATTTGCCACTTTAACTGATATCTCCTAATCCCTAATAGTCTCATACCCTTGACAGCCCCAATAGTATAAACCTAGCATTAAGCTCCCAACTAAACCACATCCTTCCTCATTAAAGTAAGTTTACACCTACTATTATGGATGGTCAGTTCTCCTCTGTTTCTCCTGCCAGCCTGATTGACATGGGTATCCTGAGGCAGTGTAGAAATTGCTTCATATACACTGACAACCCACTATTCCTAAACAACTCAAGCAGATGCATAAAAACTATGAATTTGGAATCATTGCTCTCTCATTCACAGAGCAGTAGCACAGAACAGTTTGTCAGCCCACAAAATACACCTCCTACATAAGCCACACTCTCAACACATAAACCATCATATGAAGAGGTACTCACCAGAAATTTACCTAAACACCAGAGACCTCCAAAACACAAACAATGTACAACTAACACTGCACCTACAGCACTCAATACACACACAACCACAAGCAAAAGTGCCTCACCAAACAAGCCCCCAAAGCAAATATAAACCAGAATTTTGGTCATAGGTGACTCCATAGTGAGACACACAAATGTTCTACTCACCAGGCTGGACAAGGGGAAGGTTACAGTCAGCTATGTGTCAGTTGCCAGGATCTGCCGTATCACACACACATTCAAGTCTCTTCACAAGTACCTTTGTGGCTCTGTCATAGTTCATGTTGGTGTGAATTACTTGATATGTACATCACTGGACACTATGAAGAGAGATACGGCTGAGCTCTCTGAATATGTGTCTCAGGCAAGTATGCCCCTAGCCTTGAGCAGCATACTACCTTCACCTAGGATGATACCACAATATAAACCAAAAATTACTGACTTCAACAATTGGCTTAGTTTCTGGTGTCATTTTAAGGGGATCCAGTTCCTGTCAGCCTGAGATGACATGGTAGATAAACCATCGTGCTTTGCTAGAGATGGCCTTCATCTGGCTCCCCTGGGATGTCACTTACTGGCTAGGGCTCTTGCCTCCCCCATAGTGCCTTTCTTAGGCAACGTCACAACAACAGAATTCCCGATGTACAAATATCTTAAAAAAACAACCTGAAGGTTATGCTCGTAAATGCTGGGAGTCTAAATCTAAAACTACAGTTACTGGAAGCAGCCCTCACCTTAGAAGATGCTGACATCTGTGCAGTCATAGAGATTTGGTTTAAGGCTGCAGAAAGCATCCCAGCCATAGCGGGTTATAATGTCTTCCACACAATCAGACCACAAACTGAAAGTGCGAGAATTAACTCATTACATCTGAGTGACGCCTCCAGGTGAATCTGCAGTTAACTCCTACTGACGCCTCTAGGCATCAAATACTGCTTATTCCTATTTGCATCAATAATTCCAAAACCATGCTATGTACAATATTTTAAAAGATTTCATCTTAAAGCTTACACAATGGCAAACTCAACTGAATTAATATGTTACGTCTGTCTAGTGAAGATAAAAAGACATTCCCCGGGATTCATGAAGCTTGCACCATGCGCCGGAGTAGCGTTGGCGATCTAGCGCCAAATATGGCCACCGAGCGATTCAGGTAAGAGCTGTTTCCATGTGCACTACCAGCGTACACCAGAGTTGCGCAGCTCCCAGCGCATGTATGCTAATTACCCCATGCATAGCAGTATAGCATGCAAAAGAAGGTATATAGTGATTCATAAAGTGGTGCAGGCATAGCGTAAGCATGTAGAAATGTAAACCAAAAAAAAAGACAGTTTACATTTTGTCAAACATAAAATTGGAGTCATGAAAGTGGACCAGACTTACATATTATAATGTTAATATATGCCAATGATTAAATATATAGCCAATGCCATAAAACAACATGCACAACATATAAAAAAATAACATTTAATGTCATGGTCACACCAACACAAAGTAAAACCGCAGTGCATGGGTGCACAAACGGGATCACAAGGAAAATATATTTAGATGTCATAAAATTGCAATGTAACGCAATTCATGATATCCCCATAATAGTCAATGGTCCGCATGCTACACCACAACCATGGCGCAAGGGTTGCTAAGGTTCAGTGACAGTGTTCTGTGCGGTAACTAGGAATTAGCAGTCAATGCCATGCAAATGAGTCAAGTAATACTGAATCGCAAATGCCCCAACAGCGTAAGGATGTACCACACGGCATAGCATTACAACACCGAGGAGTGGCCTGGAGGTAAACATGACATCAAGTGAGGGGAGCGCCACCGTAGCTGTAAGCACATTGGATCATTGCTAATCCATGTTGCGTGTTGCTAAGCAAAGCCACAGGATAGGGGTGTGGAAGTAGCCATAGCTTTGCTTAGCTGAGAGCACACAAGGTAACTGAAATTTCATGTGAAAGTGGATGAAAACTCGCATGAAACCCGGTAAACAGCTGTGGTGGGGAGCACCACAGCTGAAACAGGAAGGATATGGGAAGACAATAAGGAAATGCTGCAGCATGAAAATTGGAGAACAAATGAGTAATTAACACCTAGGAACTCACAATGGGCCATAGACAACAGCTAACAAGGCTACTAGCAGCTACCTGCAGAACAGGAAAGGGGAGGTGCTGTACAGCAAAGAAAAGAGAACTATCACAGCAGAACAAAGCAAACTTGCAGTAGATCAGCTGCATAACACATTTCCCAACACAATCCTGGGTTGTGGAAGCACAAAACAAGAAAGGCGGCAGTTGGATGCATGCCTGACAATGGGAGGGGAATCGGGTTGAAAATAGAAGTAAAGGGCAATAGATGAATCATGGCAGACAAGCGTAAGTCAACACCAAAGGCCCCACAATAGCAGTACTTGCTGTAAAACCAATAATTAAGATACCATGCAGCTAGAATAGCACAAACACACCCAGTTACAGCAGCATCATCCATTGCACAATAGTATAAAGTGTGAAAGCCCCACACACATACTTGTGTATTCCCAGACACTCTGCACCATTGGTGTATACAGACGGGGAACTTTTAATATGTATATGTTAGGGGCTGCCATAGCTTTGATTCACCAGCATGTGTTGGAGACTGACGGTGGTGTGGAAATGATGCTGATAACCATCTCAGGCACCAGAGGAGGAGAAGAATGTTCTGACCCAGGGTAACCTACCAGGGGCTACATGATCTGGAGATAATAGAGCATTACAGAGTGGACAGGGACATCATACAGCAACTTGTTGAGCTGTGCCAGCCATGCCTCAGAGCCAGAAGTAACAGAGGGGAACCCATCTCAGTGGACACGAAGGTATGCGTAAGCTTGAGAATACTAGCCACAGGTACCTTCCAAAGGCCAACTGGGGATATCATGGGGATCTCACAGGCATCAGCATCCATGGTATTTCACCAGTTCCTGGATGCCATGTTACCACATGCCAATGAGCACATATACTTCCCCCCAAATGCAGGAGGAGTTGGCCAGCAATATGCGTCTCTTCCACCATGTGGCAGGCTACCCGGAGGTACTGGGTGAAAGAGACTGCAGGCACATATACATCAAGTCACCACCTGGTGAGCAAGGTAGGCACTACATAAACTGCAAGGAATTCCCGTCCATCAACTACCAGGCCGTGTGCAATGCCTAGGGCATTATCATGGATGTGTATGCTGGCATCCCTGGAAACTATCACGACTCCCACATCTGGCATGCCTCACAGCTGTATCAGGTATTTGCCAGGGGGACATCCCATATGGCCCATGGTGGGGGATGCTGGCTATACACTGGAACCGTGGATGATGACTCCCATCAGAAATGCACACACAGCCATGCAAGAATGTCATAATGAGGCACATGCAGAAACCAGAATCATCATAGAGCACATGTTTAGGGTGCTGAAATCACGGTTCCATTGCTTGGACATATCTGTTGGAGCCTTGCAGTACTCTCCAGGAACGTGTGCCCACATCTTCATAGTATGTGCCATGCTACACAATATGATCCTGCGGAAACAGCTGCAGCAGGGACAGAATGGTGAAGGCCCTCACAACCCACCACCATTGCCAAGGGACCCGCAGGCACAGGGGGCTCAGACCATGAACAACTTGTGCTAGCCGTAGTAGGCAGCCGGAGGCATGCCCAGTATGACCATGCCTTGGCAAAGAGGGAACGCACACACACTGACAGTGTAGGCACTCATGGAATGACACCCGTCTCCACCTGCACACACAGCAAACATGGATGGCACACACACACGAACACTTGTAAATTGTCATGTATAGGTGGTCTACTGTGTGCATCCTACATAGGTAGCCCTCAACTATTGTACACACAACCGTCATCAGCACAAGGTAAGTCAATACCTGAACAGTAAATTAAGCTATCAACAGGTGTCCATAGTGTATGTACAGGTTCATAGATACATAGGTAGGTACATGCCCAACCACCAAGGCCACTCATAAGCATAGGCAAAACATGTCTGCTGTCACCACCCCATCGATTAACTAACTGTCCCTCTGTGGAGCAGAGCCACTTGCTGGATCCTTGGGGTGTAGCTACTGTTCACCACCCACTTTGCAAGGATTCCCCGGAGTGTTAGTGAGGGGTTTTGTATAATGTAATCAGGGATGTAGTTCCAAATAATGGGGAGTATCCCTGACAGGAATCTTCACAGATGTGTACATGTTACATAGTATACCTTAAACACAGCTTGCATATATAGGTAGTTCTCCACAGAATAATAAACACGTGGAACACACAACCACTGAAATGTGCATTAATCACCCTTGCACTACCAGTGCCTGCTCAGAGAGGTAAGATATCACTGCCAGGATTAGAACACATAACCATGTGCACATTCTTCACAATAACATACCACTAAACTACCTGAGATGTACCAATGGCAGTTGTGTATATTGACAGGATAAAACACAAAAGGCAGGAATGTGTTGAAATAGGACAAACCAGCATGTACCCAATAAAAGGTGTATGTTTTATATATATATATATATATATATATATATATATATATATATATATATACATACACATCATATATATATATATATATAGAGAGAGAGAGATGTCGATATATGGGGATATACATATATAAGTAGATATATAGATAGGTTAACAACATCTACATAACCATGGAGGTACATATAAATGGGATACCTACCACATATCGACTGCTTTACATACCGACACACATAATGCCGAGGTTTAAGGTCCGAAAGAACACAGTACCGAAACAAAAGATGTGCGAGGTGTAATCTCATGATGTTAATGGACAGTTAGTCAGTGATTCTGGTGTTGCGGTTCGGGTAGGTTACTGTGTTTCAGTGTGTTTCTTATGGCTGTAGTGTGTGTAACCATGTGTTCTGTGTGTGGTGTGTGTTCTTGGGGGACTGTAATGTGTGGTTGTGGGTTAGCTTTTTACATTTGTTTGCATGACCTAGGATGTAGAATATTAAAGTAGGGGGTGGTGTGAGGGGCACAGAAATCTACTTGGGGGTGTAGGGGGGGCCTGGCCACCTGCTCATACATAGTATAGGATGATTTGTTTGGATGTGTTGGGCAGCAGTGTGTCTGTGTGTGCATGTGTGTGTTCAATGTTGGTGTTACCTTCGCGAGTTACTGTTGATGTCAGTAATGTGGTATGGGAGTCTGGCCCCGGTACTGTGTGCGATGGAACACTGTGGTTTCGGGATTCCGTAGGTCTCCCGTATACAGCAGTTGAAGTGTTCATATATGTGTATAACATGGACCATAGCAATCACACATTCCGCCACTACCAACCTTTATGAACAAAGGATATGGAGAGTATATGCCTATACACTATTACAAATATGTGGTATGGACATGAGCCACTGATAGTGTTACCACCTGTCCCACTTTGCGAGGGACACTCCCTCTTTAGGTGGTTGTGTCCTGACCAAATATATTAAACGTGGCAAATGTCCTGGGATTGTAGGACATAATTATGTCCCATATGTACTGTAATAGTTGCATACAATAGTTATTTCTGTATCTAAAATACCTACATGTTACAGGAAACAGGATAAGTAACTAAACTGCTACAAGAATAAGCTTATATTTAGGCAAGAAAGGAAAGTTCTATCCCTTGTACTTACCATGGGTTTGTGTTGACCTGTAAAATTAGATGCGTGTCCCGAAAAGGTCCCACTATGGTCATATGAAAAGGTTTCAACCCTAGCCAAAGAGGGTCAGTTACCAACACAACTACAATGACTGCAAATACCTATGACAGAAATACACAGCTATCATGTAGCTACACGCTATTACATTCAGATGTATTACCGAAGGGATTCAAGGACTAACATCACCTGCATGCTATACAGGAACCACATAACAGTGCCTTAATGAATCAGCCTGCAATTACCATTGTATTAGTCCACAAAAGGATAGGTGTTCAAATAGGGAAGGAACCCTCATGCACATAGCAATTATGTATAAAAGCAGTTCCTACACACCTGCATCTGCTAAGCACGCCCACCAACATCACCCCCACACCCAAACATATTACAATACAAACAGCAATAACATCACAAATCTTTCACACACTGTACGACATCTGCAGAAGCCTTAACATACCTTGTCCGAGACACACTAACATGGCCCTATGTGAAATAGCTGCTGTTATACAATGGAACAGCTGCTGATGTAACAGGGTTTGTTTGCACTAATCCAGTTTCAGAGGGTTGTGCATATCCTGGGATGTGTTAGCAATTACTGAGTAACAGCACAGTATGCTACACTTGTACACCAAATCAAGGATGTCTGGTGAGCACACTGTACACCACATAACAGTTCATGCATAGCCATACAGCCTTGAGCTGGCCAAACATCCTTGCCAGACTTAAACATCTGCAGAAGTATCAGGTGCAAACAAACCCTGCATAAGTAGCACTGTTCCGAAATATAACAGCTGTACTCACATGTAGAACTAAATCATCTAGCTATTACACACAGTCCACAGGGGTCATGAAGCTAATATATCTCTGTGTCTCTCCATATAGCTGTTGAAATATATTGCAAAAACACATCTAGGCTGTCTCCTTCGAAAGTAAGGCAAACAGACAACGCCCAAAAGGAGTACTCAGTTATACACCACTGTTGCCATGGTATCGGCTAATGGAGTAGCTGCACAGTTGATGTGCATCTAATTAACTAATTTGGAACAGCAACTGGTGGACAGGATACTACATGTTACCAATATGTAACTAGAAAAGGATGTGTTATCACACATTCATACCATCCGTATATACCAGCCGAATGTTACAAAGAACATTGAAACACAAACCGAAAAGGATTGAATTAACAGTTAACGACACCTCGGGTTACTAATAAGGTTTGTAGAACAGTCAGTATATCTGTGTATGTAGTACTTTTCTGTAGTATTTAATGTGCACGCAATCCATATAGTGGAAGCAGTTGTCTTGTAATGATGTATTGTTGAGCATAGTAATGCTTGTAGTGCTTGTGTGTACTGCTGTAAGTCACAAGGCAAACACCGCATACACCACAAGAGATGCTATATAAGGGCTTTGAACAGAAATACTCCTCACCAGCCGATGTCAGTGGCAGGGCTGGTCCAACAAGTATGTGCTATAACAGGGAATAATATATGTTGATATATTGTAACTGTAGCCATATGTATGGGTGTATTACAGAGAATAACATGTGGAAGGTTGGGCCACTGTGCAAGTATGATTTGCATTGTGGGATATTGTGCCAATAACTGTGTAATGTACAGTATTGTAGGCAGATATGTATTACAAGCTACATAGCATTACTGTAATGTTAGGCAAACATTAGTTATGTCAATTGGCATTTACAATACACAATAACAGGGTACATATGTCCTTTAGTGAGCTGACAGTTTATCAGCATGATAGCAAAGTAAAATGGAAGAGCTATTTAACTATCCATGCACATAAGACATGTAATATGTGCAAAGGTAGGTACTAGGCTGTCTTACCAAGGGTATCTGTAAGCCTAGCTAGCGTGTGTTGGCTTTTGCCACCCCCATAGGTTGTTTCCTTGTGCCTCTGAACGGAAGAGCCAATAGTTCCCTGTGCCTCTGTCCAGCAGAGCCACTGCAGTGATCCCCGGGGTACATGTCTGTCTCCCATCCACACGTCAAGGCTTCCCTTGAAGAGTGCTCATGAGGGGCCCTGCCTGGTGTACATTAGAATCATGTTCCAAAGCATGGGGAGTGTCCGGGTCAGGAATCTATCTGTCCAGCACGTCCTACTCATTGTTGTGGTTAGGTGTATATCCCTAGAGCATGTGGCTCTCAGGGGCTTTTGTTTAGATGGAGCATATCCAGCAATACAGGGTTGAACATAGGCCTTGTATGTCAAGCAGAGATCACCTATGAGTATGTGGTATGCAACTGAGTACAGCTGGAATTTCGTAGGTTGGGCTGCATAGGCCATCTGTTTGAGGTCAGTAATCCTCTTGGTGTGGTACTGGTATGGTCTTCCAAGCTGTTGCAGTTGTCTTGTAAGGTATATCCCAAATGGGGTGTTGTATCCTTTAATGGGTCTAATATGACATGTGTAGAGTCACAATGGCCCCTCTGATCTGGATGCGAACCCATTAGAGATTAGGGGGGCCATGTAGAAGGATATTCTAACCACCTTGTTATTATGGGTATCGAAGGAGAGATTGCTATCTACTGAGGTTCCCAGATCTCATATTACCTTTTCTGTATGTAGGGGGACTAGCACCTATGTGGTAGTTTGTGGGTAATTAGTTATATCCAAAGGGGATGACTATGCACTTTTAGGCATTCAGCTTGACGCCATGATATTAACACCAGGTATCCATCTCAGTTTGACCCTTCCAGAGGGTGTCTGTAACAGCTGGGGAAACAATTATGTCCCCTAGTTTGCAGTCGTCTGCAAACCTTTGCTGCCAAAGCCCTCCTGTGCTTGTCTGTATGTCAGAGAAGTATATACCGAACATGAGGGGTCCTAGGACTGAGCCCTGGGGGATGAGAGTTGTAACTGGTATACAGTTGGACCTAGGGTATGCAACTCCCACTGTGTGGGTTCTGGCCATGAGCCACTTTGCAAAACATCACATGACATAGGGGTTAATGTTCAGATGGATGGGTATGTTGATAATACCAGAAGGAGGAATGGTATCGAAAGCCTATGAGAGATCTAGGTAGGCTGTGTGGACCTCCTTACCTTCATCTAATGCCTTGGTAACTGTCTCTAAGAAGTCCACCAGGTTTAGGAGGCATGGTCTGCCCTTAACAATGCCAAACAGGGAGCGGTCAAAGGTTTGGAGGTACCCAATGTCTCTGTGACAGTGATCCATGATGTGCACCATAGCCTTACAGACCAGGCTAGTCAGGCCTATAGGGAAATAAGTCCCATGGTCCATTGTGGTGTCACCTTTGTGGAGTGGGATAACTATTGCTGTGCACCATTCAGGGGGCACTATGCCCAATGTGAGGCTATTATTGAACATGGTGCGTAGGTGGGGAGACAGTACGATCTGAAGTTCATGTAAAATGCAGCCTGGGATGTTGTCCAGTCCCATGGATGCTGTGATATTGCCTTTAGAGTGTGCAGCTTTGAGAGGGATCTGCCAGGATGATGCCAATATCAATTGTTTCTGTAATGTTCATGCCTTTGTGCTGTAACTCAGAGCAGATCTGGTTGTTGACATTGAGATATGTGACATAGCTATAGAATGCTTTGTGGTTGTTGTTGGTATTAGTTGCATTATAGTATTCGTATCTAGCTTTGGAGGATCTTATAAGGGATCTCACCTTCTTACTGAGGCTGGCCATGCATGGTATTGTACTCTCATTTGCAACAGTGTCTTCCTCCTTTAGTACAATATATTTATGGCAGGGGACTACCAGATTGGTTTAGTTAATTAGGAGTATAGTGTCCTGGTTCTGTTTGGGATAGCACAAGCCATGCACTCCTGTAAGTACTTATAGAGTGCATTTGTGTAGGATTCAGCAGTTGTAAGAGTACTGTCCATGTGCATGGGTGTCATGATGTCCACCACTTCTGTCTTAAGAAGCATGTAGTTGGCCTTGTAGAAATATTATACTGTGGTTCCCTTAATGGGGGGTAGGTGCGGGATGTGGATATCAACTGTGTTCCGCACATGGTCTGATCGGACCAATGAGGAATTGGTTTCACGTGTGGAGCACCAGTCACTCATATTGGTAATGACTAGGTCTAGGATATTATTACCCCTGGTGGATGTGTGGATATGTTGAGTCAGGGCATTGGTGTTTATGAATTCCAGAAACAATTGAGCTAATGTGTTGGTACACGAGTAGTTTTCCCAGTTAATGGTGGGGTAGATTCAGTGAGACTTATGTGATGAGTTTGGTGTTGTGCGAATGTGTACCTTCTCCACATGACAGTCAGGGTCAGGCTTGGTTGGAGAAACCTTTACCTCCAGTTTGGCTAGATGAGTGCATCTCTCACAGGTTGTAGTGTTTGGTGGTAGGCAGAGAGGCTTGTCTGTGTACATGAGGCAATGTGTACATTGCCTCAAGATGTCCAGATTCATCAGATAGACAGATGAGAACACTGGCAGTTGACTCTTGGACATGCCTGAATATAGAACCACATTCACCTAGATAAGTGAGGAAAGTGAGTACAAGAGCTACATTACTCTAAGGAAGTGAGAAAGGTATGTACAAAACATGTACACCCTTACCTGTAGGTAATGAGGAAGATTGAGTGCTATAGTAATTATTAGCTTACGTAGTGCTTACAAGTCCTGAACAAGTGCTTAGCATGAATAAGCAATCCAGATAGGGTCTTGGATAACATAAACACATGGCCCCCTCCCCCCAACAGGTACACAAGCATATATCCATGTACACCACAGGGCCCCTGTACCCACAACTATGCAGGTACAAGCTGCAATCAGTCTGCATGGGACCTGCCCACATCACAGTTTGTATCATACACATATGGCAAAACAAGATGCTCTCCACGTACACATCATGTAAAACATAGCTCCATGTCAGGTTGTGTACCCACTGAATGGTGCACACCAACAGATATCACACCTACAAAGGGGAGACACCACTGATAATGGGAAGTACTTTACTACTACCCTGCCGAGTCTGATATGGAACGGCATGAACCTTGATAATTAAGTGATGTCAGCAGTATAGATGTAGATGACAGTATGGTTGATGTAACACTGCATATCATAACCTTGCCAGGTCATAGGACATCATCACCCATACTGTGTACCACCTACACTTGGTATACTAGATGTACATTCCTATGTCACAGGAGTGTTTTGCAACAGGACTGCTGGCAGAAGCAACACTACAGAAGGTGTCTGAATAATACATTATCATCACACCAGTGACAGCTGCAGTATGTCTGGGTTAATGAATTTTATTCCCCCTCATTGTAGTCCATACTTTACAGACAAACAGAAGGCATCTGCCTATTGAAGTATGCAAATGAATATGACCTAGGAGCAATAGCTGACTCGCATTGTCACCCCTATGTTAATAACCCTGTACCCATGAACTACCACCTAGGCAGCTGTCAACATAAAGGACACTTGTGTGTGAGGGATGCAGCTGGGCAGTTGCCTTTCCTGTGATAGCTACATCACCACACCTGTCAGGTAGTCATATGTGGCAACCCTAATAATGATAGGGTGCTATTCATGAATGTAGAGATCATTTCCCAGCCATACAGAACACTCAAGTGACCCATATCAGATAACATATTTCCTTTAAGGGGTATTGGCCATGTACAGATGGCCTACACTAGCCTTCCAATTCCCCATCTCCACTATGTAGCATGATGCATACCCTGAATAAATCCATGTCCAACCCAGTGATGTTGGACATGCTATACGTACTCATCCTGATCTCGAACACATACTTCATGGACATCCACCTGCCACATGCTGGACAGATCCTTGTCCCATACACTTGACATAGTGCTGCCATACCATGCATTCCTGTCCGTCAAAGCTGCACATCGCTCCCCTCTCAGAAATGGTGTGACGACCGCATGGTAATGCATGGTATATGTATCATTAACCCTGTGGATAAGTAATGTGGCACTGCTCCACCTGGCCCCACAGACCCACCTGTCGGCTACTGCCAGGTAACCTTTCATCCTAGATTCATACATGGCTCATGGCATATAGCCCACTAGTTGACTTTGACTGTATATGCTATAGTTGATATCCATCCCTGCAAATACCATCTAGCTAGCCAGTGTCCCATGTGTATCACATGTGCAACACAGGTGATACATGGCAGCATCGAGCTATGCGCTCGAGAGACTTGCACCTCAGCACTGAAATAAATAGGACATGCTGGAGGGACAGATTCATAACCCAGAGGCTCCCTTCACTCTGGAATACAATCCCAGTCCAGGTTAGGCAGAGTCCCTCATTGACTCTCTTCAAGAGGAATCTTGATGAGTGGATGGGCGATCATAGGTTTACCCTGGGTATCACTTCTGTGTCACTGTTAGACAGAGGCACAGTATACTAACCTCGAAAAAGGGCATAGCAAAATTAATTTAAAATGGGTGGCGAAAGCCAAACACACTCTGGCTAGGCTTATAAATGCCCTAGGGCAGATAGCCTAGTATGAACCTATGAACCTATGGATGTTGAATCGCTGTACAGTGCCATGTAGATGTATATGGCAGAACATATACATGTAAAACCTTATGTGAGCATGTCTGCAGGGTCACAGGTCATGTCTGTTAAGGCAGTGTAAGTCCTTATATGTGACATATATACTGCATCAAGGTCGACTGCATTAATGTGGACGTATCCAGCCATGTGCTGATAGGTAGGAACACCAGTACAGGCAAACAGACATGCTCACATCAAGACAGCAACCACATGGAGTATGAGCAACGTAATCAGATGTCACACACACATATATGGTGATAATATCCACTCAACATTGAGTGTCACATGTGTGTGACACAAACACATCAGTGTCATGTAGGTTTGCAAATGCAGGTATTTAAACTTAATTAATGCGATACACATGTAAGTTCAGCTGTAGCTCTGTATGTCTCTGTGAGTTACTGTGACCTGCCTCCATCGTTATGTCTTCCAGGTATGCTGCATGGAAGGCTTCCCCCTTTTACATGCTTGGAGGATGAGGCCCTCATCCCATACCTACTCAACAATCATGATATCTTGTTCAGCCATGTGCCACAAGATGCACAGCAGCGGGATGCCCTGTGGATGGAACTTCGCTGGAGGGTTATTGATGTGGATGGCCACAACCGCACATATCAGCAGGTGCGCAGACACTGGACAGACCTCATTAGATGGGAGAAACAGAGTGTGAATGCAATTGCCAGGGAACAAGGTGCAACAGGTGGTGGACCACCAACCCAACCCCCACTCACATGTACCGAGGAGCTACTGGCCAACCTGGGGACACCTGCAGAACCACATCCACAAGCCTTAGCCGATATTGTGGAGGTGGGTGTCTCTCAACCACTGAGCCTGGAGTTGCCTGGTAAGTCAGTACTGCACCTATAACAACTATATCCCATATAGTTGCATGTGTCACTGTACAATATGTAATGTAACATCATATGCAAGGCATGTATACACACATGCATACACCATAGTATAGTCTAATGTACTGGTGTATGTGTTATGCACATTGCACCCTGTAGCCTTTATACAGGGGGTGGATTATGCTCATACTGCTGTGTTACTACTATTTAGGTACCTCTGGCATTCTGCTGCGACAGCAGCCCATTGCAGGTGAGAGTGTTATTATTTATCGGGAACCGTAATGCACAAATCTATCTGCCATGTGACCATTTACAACATGTACACATAATGTATGGTCCTGTCATAATATACAGGTCGGACCTGCAATGCATCACAATGACTACCCATGTGCAACACTTGCAAACTATGTGAATCATCTCACCAACATGAATCCTCACAAATGTTATTGCCAGATGTGTTGACAGCTGTGCATACAATGGTGGAGGTGCTGTTCACTTTAGGGACATACTACAGATCTGATCTACACATGTGGTGAATACAAACAGTACTACACAGTGGGCTGGAGTATGGCCAGCACACAGGTTCCACTGGTGTGGATCATAGCCCTGCTATGAATGTCACACAATGCGATGTGCTATCTTGACATGTCCATGACATCTATTGGCCTGGTTGCTATGCTGCCTACCTAACCTGAAAACATATCCCACATACCACCCTTTATCTGCATAACCCTGTTGTCAGTGGAGCATATATGTCATATGGGAAAACACAGACGTGAAATAGATGCCCATCACAATAATTTGGACAGCACATGTACACACATGGCCATGGAGGATGGCCAGAGACATGGAGCAACACACACAGTAGATGCATTGTGCTTGTGTGTACACCCTGTTGTACAATGGCTACACATGGTTCAACCATGGCCTTTGTATAATGGTTATATTGTAGATGTGGAACACTAGACATCCTACAGGCCTGTGCAAATCTTGTGTAGGCGTAACATCAATCCACCACATAAGATGTGTTGAACATCTTGAGGGTGTTGTGACATGACAGCAGTAACCTGTACAGTATCCACATCAGGCCACAGATGCAGTACATTCCCGTTGCTGGTGTTGGACATAAATGTCATACTAGCTCCTCGTGTGTGTGTGTGTGTGTGTGTGTGTGTGTGTGTGTGTGTGTGTGTGTGTGTGTGTGTGTGTGTGTGTGTGGTGCACAGATGTCATGTGGGACATGGTGTACCAACGTGTTCACCGTGTCTGGCCATAGTTGCCAGGCTGCAGCAATATGGTTGAAGATGTGCAGGGGTGTCATCCTTATACCCATCAGTGACCTGTGTCACAACTTCAACATCATGATTTAGTGTGTATACATCTCAGTGACATGGGTCACATTCCACAGTATATATGTATTGTATCTGAACACAGTTATGGCTATGATCCCTCTCTGTAACTCACACTGTATAGCACTAGAGACACCTCATGATTCCCTGCAATGGTCATGCACATCAGCTAAATGTGCAGTATATCTGTAGGGCGGACAAACAACACTGAATTGGTACACCATTGCCCCACTGTATATTTGACAGGACAGCATTGTGTTAAACATGTATGCATGTCATTGCACACGTCAGCAGATCACATGTCATACTACATCATACTACATGTGATTATCAAGGTCATATGCCACACATCAGGCAGGTGTACTGTTAACCTGTGCTGGTCCACATGGTGTAACACAGGGATGTATGCTAACTACTACTATGATTGTGTAATTTGCATGCCGTCTGCTATGACACATGCATGCCGTCGTATGCAACCCAGGGCTGTATGATAACTACCACTATTATTGTCTGCACTGCATGCCATCTGCCGTATCACATGCATGTTGCATGCCTACTGTCGTATCACATGCATGTGTGTCTGTGTGTGTGTGTGTGTGTGTGTGTGTGTGTGTGTGTGTGTGTGTGTGTGTCTATTGTATAGATTGTAATGTACAGTTCTTGTCTGCCCTCACAGGTGATGTAGGTGCATTGCCCTCCTGCAGTACATCTGATGCTAGTGTCCCTACAGACTCTAGCAGTGATGACGAACATATGATTGGGACACAGGCAGAGTTGTCAGGGGCTGAAACTGTGCCATCAGTTGTCATTCCATCTATATCCACTTCATCCCCGCACACAAATCCCATACCTGCACATACCCCATCACCAGTGGCCATAAAGGAAGGACAATTGGTGCATGGTAGCTTGGAACAGGAAAGTGTGGGGGCTATGGGAGGTGTGCCTGCACACCATAGTGTCAGCCAAACTACTGGTGGTGCCCCACACAGGCACGTGGCCAGTGCTGCTTGTAGAAGGACCTCTGGCACATGCTCCTGCATGACAGAGCGCAGCAGCTGGTGTCACCAGATGCATGTTTTAAGCTGTAATAGAGGCACAGGCATGTGCTGAATGGTGCAACAGAGAAGATCAGAGGCTACAGAGGGCTGCTGTCTGTTCTTTAAACAACAACATCCAGGCAATGGTAAATACTCAACAGCAGATTGCTGATGCTTTGGATAGACAGTTGGATGACATGGTTGGAGCCCTTGACCGTGGCATGACAATCCACGAGCATGAGCTGTCTGTGTTGGAACATCTTGTAGGAGTGAGGCATCGGGCATGTGGACGTAGGCCTGCTACATCATCTGGGTCAGGTCTACTTGCACCAGCTACCTCACATGCCCACTCCCATAGTGGGATAGCAGCAG
Source organism: Protopterus annectens (assembly GCF_019279795.1). NCBI lineage: Eukaryota > Metazoa > Chordata > Ceratodontiformes > Protopteridae > Protopterus > Protopterus annectens. The sequence goes on from NC_056737.1 coordinate 1,245,255,171, forward strand.
CAGTGCATCTGGTACTGAGCTGTCCACACAATGACACAGCAAGCCACGTGCACATGGCCCATGACAGTCCCAACAGGAACACGGTTCCAGTGGACAAGTGACATCAGACAGTACCCAATCTGCACCTCTGTCTGGTAGTGCCCGTGCAACTCCTGGCAGGCACAGGTCACATGTCCATGGCTGGACACCGTGAACTGTAAAACCTCACCTGTACAGTCTGCAGCTGTGAATAATACCCCTGTAGAGGCCAGACACATGGGATAACTGTGTGCATACATACACGGACTGGGCACATATGTAGGGCACCGAACACACACATGCATAACATCCACAAATGCCCAATTAGATCAAAGGCCCAAACCCACACACATGATGTCGTCCAATGGTGCAGCCTAGGCCTCTGACAAACATTAACACCCTGTGCATATGATGATGCCTGTGCCGCATCCCTGATATCCACACCATCGGTGCAGGGACATGCTCATATGGTCTGATGCCCAGTGTGAACAGACTAGGATGATACATGTAGTTTACAAATGTTAAGGCTGTTGACAGGCAGCAGATATACCATGTAGTACAGATGTACAATACTGTTAACAGTATGTGTCTTGTGTAACAACAGTGCAGCCTATGCCTCTGGCAAACATTAACACCCTGTGTATATGATGATGCCTGTGCTGCATCCCTGAAATCCACACCATCAGTGCAGGGATGTGCTCATATGGTCTGATGCACAGGGTGAACAGACTAGGATGATATGTGTAGTTTACAAATGTTGAGGACTGTTGACAGGCAGCAGACATACCATGTAGTACAGGTGTACAATACTGTTAACAGTATGTGTCTTGTGTAACAACAGTAACTGCATGTTGGTCATGATGTCCTGCTGTCCTTCTTCAGGTGTAATTGTACATGCTGGTGGATGTCAGTGTTTGCAGTTAATGTCAATGTGGACTACTCACAGGTATGTATGAATATACCAGCATGCACCGTGTAGCTGCCACATACCAGTGAGAATGTCCCATGTTAGAAACACGTCTACCATTCCAAGATATGATAGCTGTGTATTAAGCTACTGTGGCCACAGATGTGACATCCATAAAGGGTGACATCACAGGTGCAGTTACATGGAGTGGTGAGGTAAGAGAGTGGACTAGGTGATTACAAGGGTAGAGGCCAGTGGGAAGTGTGATGCCTCATTGGGAATCAGTAATACACGTTCCCATGACAGGATGCCAACACACAACTGCACCCACACACTCAGGTATTGACACACATGTATTCAGTGACACAGTAACACACACACACTCACGGCTTCACCAACACAGTAACACACACTCGCACACAGTTGCTACTGGTGGGATGCGAACCCCTGCCTATGTGCAAATCATCATTACAGTACTGTGCACCTACATGATGCGCCACAGAGAATACACTTGTACAGGTATTCAGTATGGCCTAAGATCGGAGACATCAACACAGATAGTAGAATGCATTGGCTGGATGGTGGGAGGGGTCTTATCAGTTCAGTATGGTAACATACATCCTCACCCAAGGACCAGTCAGCCCTACATACAAACACTGTGGCATTCAGTAATTAATACACCTATCTCATGCACATACAGATACCTCACATGTGTGAGATACATGCCCCTGCCTATGTCCTGCTTTCTATATTGCAGTCTGTACAGATGTGTACACTAGTGTACAGCAGAGTGAGTAACAATTGAGATGTATTCCCCACAATACGTGACATATATGGACACACACGCAACCACACATGCCAGTACTGTGAATCTCAGACCTGCCTAGCTCATGTTATGTATGTCAGATGTACAGCAGTATTGCACGCGTTACAAACTGTACTGATGCTTCCTGTGGCAACAGTGCTGATATATGCACTAGGGACGTCATATCTATTAACAGGTGTCAAGTGATTTACCTTCGCTGTCATCCTGACTGCTGTATAAGTTGTGTGTTATGTCCTTCAATTAACAAAACCATTGCTCACTGGTTACACAGGGTATTGTAGGACCACTTGTGATACACCTGTGAGGTGTTCACAGCAAACATCCATCTGCAAAGATGCCCCACCACTTAGTTATTTCAACACATCTGTCCATACCTGTGGTACATCTTTCTGTACATTCAGTATATCACCATATACAGTTGGCAATGTTGAGGCTGCATTGCAGCTGCATGATGTACTAGGATACATGCCACCTGCATACATTAGCAACTGCACACGCATGTTATCTGAATGCACAATACTACGTGTACAGGTGTGTAGGTGCTACAATCCTGACATTTGGTCATGTTTGTAGGCATTGCAATTGGTGCATATGTGTAATGACATACATGACACATGGACTGTTGTATGATATGATGGTTGACCAGTACAGAGGGGATGTTACCTCTTTCAACATTGATATCACACCTTATATACTGTTAGCATTCAGCAGCCATGGACTTACATTCCATGTGCATGTGTGTAATGGCTGTACCCACCTGTTTGCACAAAGGACTACAACAGCTATGCTATTTACAGGTATGTTGTGTGTGTGGCATGTACATACCCAGGGCAGGTACATGTATGTCATATCCATACATGAGGGTGTGTACTGGTGTACAGCAACAGTCATCTGCTAATGGTGGAAAGTACCGAGGGCTCCTGGTATGTGTACAGCTGACCTGGTCACAGACAGTGGTATCACTGCATTGCATAACACATGATGCAACTGTGTCAGTACATGTGTACTCTCTACAGTTGATGTAGAGCTTAGTACAGTACACAGGTCAAGGGTCACATGATGGTGTACTCTTATATGTCAAACAACATGTATGGTTGTGTGTTGGTGGTCCGAGGGCATGGTGGTGTCTGCAGTTTACATCCTAGAATGCAGCATGTGAAACTGTGTCCTGCACATGGCTCATCTGTGATGCCTTTCATGGGGGGACCAGTCAGTACATGTTAGTGGCCTTTATGTATGTGGGTACACCACCTGGAGCGGTCCGTACCTGTGTTATGGCCCACATGTCTAGTTCTGAGGTGTATGGTGGTAGTGTTAGGTTCTGAGGTATATGGTGGTAGCGCTATTGTGCACTACAGAGACATCAGCCAGGTGTTCCTCACTGCACAGATGTCAGTAATCCCCATTGTTGGATCTACAGTGACCATCTGTGAATATGGACGCTACACATTTAGCACTGGTTAGCATAAGAAAACAATGCAGTTGTCCTGTAGGTGTATGGGAGTTAACCTGTGTTTAAAACATTTGCCTTAGAATGGCACCTTTGGGCAGATGCGACTTGGGTAATATCCACACTCCCTTGTATCATGGATGCATGTGATATGTGAGAAAGGCCTGCCTACTATCAGCCATGTCATTCCAGAATGACAGCTGATGTTATGTAAAAGACCGGTGTCAAATATATGTAGAGCAGCGTTCCCGCTAACAATGACAACTACTAACACCAGAGCCCATTACAATGTGTTCTTTACATCTACCTGTAATAGCATGGCCACTGCGGCCCTCCATGTTTAGCATCAGAGTGCATCCCAGTCAGCCCTGTGCTACTAGGAGTATGAGCATGCCCAGTATATCCTTGTGTAGATGGACACATAGTGCTTTCAGAACAGCCCTGTGCTACTAAGTGTGTGAGCATGCCCAGTGACACCTTGTGTCGGTTATGTGCCTCTGTGTATGGGCTTGGCCATTGTAACCCTGTATAGTGGTAGTAGTCGTCTATTCCACAGATGGGCATACTCCAGGTCAGGATGGATTCCTACTTTAAACACACAGGTTCACAGGTATGTACATCTTAACTGCCAGCATCCCTGTTGATGTCCGCATTCCCAGATGGTCATAATAACAGCCTTGACATGTGTAGTCTATGTGGGGCGATTCGTAAGTAAGTAGTATTGTAATAGTAATCTGTAAACTGGCAGGCGTTCCGTACCCACCACTGGCATGTGTGCGTGTGCGTGTGTGCGTGTGTGTGTGTGCGTGTGTGCGTGCGTGTGTGTGTGTGTGTGTGTGTGTGTGTGTGTGTGTGTGTGTGTGTGCGTGCGTGTGTATGTCTGTCCCCGTTTGCCAGTGGACTCTAAATTGCTTTTAGACTGCCCACACGCCATACATTTCTTATACCCACCGTTAACAAGGCTGATGATGTCACCCATCTACAAATACACCTCTGGGAGGGCTGTGTCCCAGTAATCTCGGTAACGCGTTCTGTAACTGCATAATGCTGTAGTGTAATAAAGTAGTTAGGTGTGTGTGTGTGTGTGTGTGTGTGTGTGTGTGTGTGTGTGTGTGTGTGTGTGTGTGTGTGTGTGTGTGTCCATTTGCCTGAGGATGGAGTAATGCTTTTATACTGCTCACACTCCATACATTTCGTATACCAACCGTTAGCAAGGCCGATGATGTCACCCATCTACAAATACACCTCTGGGAGTGCTGTGTCCCAGTAATCAAAGTAGTCCGTTCTGTAACTGCGTAATGCTGTAGTGTAATACAGTAGTTAGGTTGGTGTTCTCGTCCCACACATGGTGTGTGTGTGTGTGTGTGTGTGTGTGTGTGTGTGTATGTCCCCGTTTGCCTGAGAACTGAATAATGCTTTTATACTGCTCACACTCCATACATTTCTTATACCCACCATTAGCAAGGCCAATGATGTCACCCATCTACAAATACACCTCTGGGAGTGCTGCGTCCCAGTAATCTCGGTAGCGCGTTCTGTAACTGCGTAATGCTGTAGTGTAATAAAGTAGTTAGGTCGGTGTTCTAGTACCACACTTGCCATGTGTGTGTGTGTGTGTGTGTCCCTGTTTGCCTGAGGATGGAGTAATGCTTTAATACTGCTCACACTCCATACATTTCTTATACCCACCGTTAGCAAGGCCGATGATGTCAAACATCTACAAATACACCTCTGGGAGTGCTGTGTCCCAGTAATCCTGGGAGTGCGTTCTGTAACTGCATAATGCTGTAGTGTAATAAAGTAGTTAGGTTGGTGTTCTAGTCCCACACTTGCCATGTGTATCCCCATTTTCCTGAGGACGGAGTAATGCTTTTATACTGCTCACACTCCATACATTACTTATACCCACCGTTAGCAAGGCCGATGATGTCACCCATCTACAAATACACCTCTGGGTGTGTTGTATCCCAGTAATCTCGGTAACGTGTTCTGTAACTGCATAATGTTGTAGTGTAGTAAAGTAGTTAGGTCAGTGTTTCAGTCCCACACTTGCCATGTGTGTGTGTGTGTGTGTGTGTGTGTGTGTGTGTGTGTGTGTGTGTGTTTGTGTGTGTCTGTTTGCCTGAGGATGGAGTAATGTTTTTATACTGCTCACACTCCATACATTACTTATACCCGCCGTTAGCAAGGCTGATGATGTCACCCATCTACAAATACACCTCTGGGAGTACTGTGTCCCAGTAATTTCGGTAGCGCGTTCTGTAACTGCGTAATGCTGTAGTGTAGTAAAGTAGTTAGGTCAGTGCTCTAATCCCAGACATGCCAACTATGTGTGTGTGTGTGTGTGTGTGTGTGTGTGTGTGTGTGTGTGTGTGTGTGTGTGTGTGTGTGTGTGTGTGTGTGTGTGTGTGTGTGTGTGTGTGTGTGTGTGTGTCTCGCTGCATGAGACAGATATAGTGCTTTGTAGTATTCACCATAGCACATGCCCTAAGCACGTGTTGCTGCAGTGTGATATGGTAGGGGTTTGTATACAGGACATGGAAAGTGTGTGTTTGTCTGTCAGAGCCTGTGCAGAGGTGGCCATGATTGCCTTACCATTGGACATGTTCGGGAGCGGGTTTTGTAGTTTTCCTATACAGTATCCATCTTATGACACATTGGCAATCTCACGAGGTGTAGAGCTGCCAGTCAGCCATGGCACTGTGTTGGCAAGCCATACCCATACATCTGGCAAAAGGGCTCGTGAACTAAGTATGCAGCCCTACTAGTACCCGGTATGTGTCCCGCACCCATGTGCCATGCACATACAATGTTGCCTAGGCTATCCTACTATGTTGCTAGTAACATGCATATTGAGGACAGATAGTAGGCATGGTGTGACTGCAGTGGCCTGCAGAGGACATGGCACCATGTACAGCGGGACAATAGGCACACATATGCGGACATTGTGCCTTCACTATGTTCCACACTGAATGGCTGCAACATATGTGGTGTCATCATATGTGATCTACTAAGGCCAGACAATGCTGTACACATGTGCCCTGTATGGACCTAAGCCACTGACACCACGGAATACCTGTCCATTCTATCCATGCAGGTGCAAGGCCGACCTGTTCACTATAAGCAGGTTTCGCCACACCAGGCCAGTATTGGCATATCAGGGTATAATAGGCTGTGTACACTACATGTGTCTGCCAAACCAGGTACACCTGTACATGTCACTGTACAGTATTGTGGAACATGCACATCCCAGGCAATGTCCATGTGAAGGACTATCAAACACAGACATGGCATGCATTGCAAAGCTATGACCCTACACATTGGTAACCAGGATGTCAGGCCAGATAATGCAGTACTCATCTGTGTGGGACATTGCAAACACTACACCCCTGCACTGCACACCATTGTTGCGTGATGCGATGGCAAGGATTACCCCTCATCCAGCCTTGTATAGTCATCTTGCACAACCAAACACTACACACCCATGGAGCAATGCATACCTGCATGACAGTACTGGCACCCTGTGTCTGCATGTGGGTTGTGATGCTCCCAACCACAGTCACTCCCAGTATAAACCTCATTGGCATAATAACAGTTGTCAAGCACTTTCACATGCCCTAACCCATAGAACCTCCAGATATCCCCTGTGGTACATGTGGTCCTGTGCATGACTGCGGTGTGGCAAACTAAGTAGTTACATTGTGTATTTGCCGCCCTGGCAAAGGTGTCAATGCGTGTCCATTAGAGTGTGGTTGTGGTGATAATCACATCCATTTATGTGGACTGACATGTATGCCACATCTAATGTATATCTACTATATCTGTTGCAGATGGCACTCGCTTACCTACACACATGTTCTTACAGCACTGCAACATGTTGCCACTGTGGCACATGTAGTAATGTCATGCACATGTAATAGTAATGAATAGTCAAGGGTTTGCCCCTGTACTATTCAGCGTGTGGCAGATGATGCTTATGGTTAATTCTCCAAGCCTTTCCCTGACGTACATTGCCTGTCCCGCACACACTCTCTGGTGGATGTGAAGGTGTACACCTGCACAGCAGCAGCATGTGTATTTTAGCAGATGGAAATGGTCAGGTGATGGCCTCTGCACCTATTGCAGTCCTCCTCTAGCTGACTGCATGTGGTACAGCTGTGATAGTGTTCCCATAGCCATCTGCATGATAAACACAGTACACTATTTAGGGAAATATGCTATTATCTGGCCATGACAGTCGCTGTGAGTGGTACCGGGATGTTGTGTTCTGACATGGCATTGCAGATGATATCTGGAAGTACCTCAATAATTTTCCACGGTGTGAAATAGCCTGATGACAGGAGGGTGATGTGCCACACAACTAGAGCATGTAAGTGTAGCTATGCTGCATTGAGACTACTGCCTGTTTAACATGTGTGTGGTAATGGCTATTCTGCATGTTAAAATACAGACATGAGAGTACTCTGTTCATGAGGGAACCCCATCTGTAGTGCCATCTGTGAACAGATCAGTGTGAACAACCATTTGTTTCCTGTTTTACACATTGAACATACTTCTGTGCATAGCAGAAGCATAGTGTGAGGATTGCAGACAGTACATGATGATAGGGATGTGTTACTGCCCACATCCCTGACTGGACATGTGTCACATGAGACAGTGGTAGGACTGACTCTGTGTTGGGATTCCCAGTGACAAGCCAATGATGGGCAACTGTTCATAGCTGCGGTCACATGTCTTCTACACATTGTACAGTTGCCATGCAGTATATATGCATGTGTTGTGCTCCCTCTGCAAATGTATACCATCTGTTGTGTTGGGTTGCTCGTGGTATCTATGCATACTGTCAAAGGTAATCCTGTATGCTGTTGTCTATCACTAAGCCATATGTGGGTTTAAAACACAACACCATGGGCTGAATGGGCTGGTAGGTCCTGGCAGATCGTCCTGTCCCACTTCAGATGATCATGGCACCAGGCACTAGCACATCTGGGGCCCAGCCATTAACATCGGCCTCTGTTGGCTCTGCACCACCTTCTGGTGGCACCACCACTGAGGATGGAGCATGTCCCCCTTGGGAGCAGGACCAGACAGGTACATATCTGCTGTCGTGCGGTCCCGGACATGTTGCTTTGGTGGCTCCCTAAGGGGTTATGAAGCCAGATATGCCAGTTCAAGGGTGGAGTGTCACACTTACAGGGTGATGCTGCCCCTCCTGGACAGCCCCCAGCACTGCCTCCTTTGCAGCTGTGTAGGTGCAGTGGCAGTTGCCCATGGCTGGGGACCTCTGTCCCACTGTTCCCATGGGCTTTTGAATGCCGAAGACCCATGCCCATCCAGGGTGTACCCCCCCCCACATGTGTCATATACCAACCCTGTATGCTGTCATTTCTGTGCTCCTACCTATCCTCCACAACCATACTTATACTCCTTCCCCAACATCTGACCCTCACCTACAGACACATAAGGCCATTCGGCTCCTGGGACACCATGTTCCATACACATAGCTGTCCATTACACACATGTGCCCACTAGACACAGGAAACCCTTGTAATATGCACCATAACATACTACTGTTATCCTCACCACTGTCCCTCAGGCGCATGGTCCTGGTATGCACATCACTCCTACATGGTCCAGGTACACGTGAGAAGGATGACCCCATTGTACACAAAACACTACCAGTCCCTCTATGGTTAACCCATTTACCTTTATCATGATGATGATGTTGCACACAGCACATTGCAGGAGTACTGTTCACACATAATGATTGGACAGGTACTGTTGTGTTAATGTACATTACATGCACAGAGTGATGTATATGGCCAAAGTACAACTATTTGCGTGTATGACTGACACATGTCTGTCTTGTGATCACATAGAACAACACCACTACATAATTCAGGCATTGCTTGTGTTTCCCATTTCATTCATTTGTAATGCTTTGTTGCCAAATAGTATGTCCCTGATACATCTCTCTCTCTCTCTCTCTCTCTATATATATATATATATATATATATATATATATGTACCTATATGCTAGACATAAACACTGACATGTACATCTACATGATGGGATACATTCCTATACTGTTAAATGACTGCACTGTATGATATCCTCTGGTTACAGCCTCTTATGCTTGATTAGCCTCTGCATTGCTTAACCAATGCAATACTCGCATACTGGTGGCCAAACACGCTTACACCCGCTCAATCCTGCACTTGCTAATGCACTGGCATTGGTGCTTGCATCTGTCACTCACAGCCCTGGGTGTGAGCGAGGACCACAATATTACCTTGCAATGCCTATTACATTGTACTACATGACTCCAGTATCGGGATTGGCCACCCATTAGGCGACGGCATTGCATTCGACTGTACGGAATCAGTGGCCTGTCCAGTGACACAATCATATTTGTGCGTATCTCATACAATGTGCTCCCACCTTGTGATGCCTACTACATCGGAATACATGAATACAGTATCAGGAATGGCTGCCTATTAGGCTACAGCATGGTGTTCGACTGTACGGAATCAGCGGCCTGTCCGGTGAATCATTCATATTCGTGTGTTCCTCTTAGGCATACCTTGTGATGCCTATCACACCGGACTACATGACTACAATCATAGCCGGCCTTAGGCATAGGCCAACTAAGAGGCCGCCTATGGTGCCGCGTTAGTGGGGGCAGTTTACCAGTATTTATTTGGTGTAGGTAGACCAGGATGGGGGCACTGGGTGGAGTAGTGGGGGGTGCCATTGTGCCCTCTGCCTAGGGCACCAGTTGACCTAAGGCCACTCCTAACAACAGTATCGGGAATGGCTGCCCATTAGGCGACCACATGGCATTCGACTGTATGGAATCAGCGGCCTGTCTGGTGAATCATTCATAATTGTGTGTTCAACTTACAATCTGCTCCCACCTTGTAATGCCTATCACATCAGACTACATGACTACAGTATCGGAAATGGCTGCCCATTAGGTGACGGCATGGCGTTCGGCTGTACGGAATTAGCAGCCTGTCCAGTGAATTAATCATATTTGTGTGTTCTGCATACACTCTGCTCCCATCCGGCTGATACATGGGAACCGAGACCCGGCATTACAAACAAGTAGTTGGGTTGTGGTAGCCACATTTATCAGATGGGTCATGCTACCGCATACCTATTATAGGTTTGCCACCTTCTCAATTGGCCAGGTAGGACATTAGGGTTACCACCTGCTGCATTTTGCGTGGGACACTGCGAAAATAATCAAGACATAGTACATGTCCAGATTACAGGACATTATTATATTCTATGTTTCATTAATAATTGCATACAACAGTTATTTTATATATGACACTTCTATATGTTAAGTGAAGTAGCATAAGCAATTCAAATGCAACTAGAGTAAGCTTTTATTTGTGCAAATAAGTATAATCCTGTACTATGCACGACTGTAGGTATGTTTAGTCCTGGAATGTCTGACATTTCTACAGAACATGTTCCACTCTGGCCATTTGGAAAGGTGGCAACCCTATAGGACCTGTATGTAGAGACATCAGACTTTGCAGGGCAATACACCCACAGCCAGTAGAAAGGGGAGTACTTCACTGTTTTGCCTAAATAAAAGGTTACTGTTGTAGCATTATAGTTGCTTATACTGTTACCTATAACATTTAGGTGTTTCAGAGGAACATAATTGTTTTATGCTACTACTACAGACAATATAGGTAGTCTTTGCCCTAAATCACAGGACATTTGCCTTAATTACAGTTATTATGCAGGACACAACTGCCCAAAGGGGAGTGTCCCTTGCAAAGGTGGACAGGTGGTAACCCCAAACCTATTATTCTATCAACTTTCTATGGTAGTCAGCAGAACATGTGCTTTCTCTCACTATCAGACCTCTCATACAAATGGGGAAGAATAAACACTGAATCAGGGACACTGCATAACGACCTCAGGGAAATATTTAGAAGGTTGGTGCTATTAACCTGACACATTCACGGACACAGAGCACATATGTATTCATACACATTGTCTGAGGTGCATGCTGTTTATGACTCTTACACGTTGTCATTATTCATTACGTGTATTCTGCCACCTTTCCTCCTAATATCACTAGTTCTAGGATGGTTTAGTTGGGACTGTGATAAGATTCTGATTCGTAATCACGGACGTCCCTGGTAATCAGGGACAGTTCAATGATATGGTCCCTATGCGTTCTCCCAATGGTTTACGGACTGTCCAGTAGATGTGCTCTTCCAGTTTGGGAGGTATGGGCATCTGCTATACCCACATCGGAATATTACTTACACCCACGGGGTGGTCCTAATACATGTCTGCCAGCTAACACCTGCACACCTTGCCCCATAATCGCATACCCATAGTTCCCCCAGCTGCCACTACTCTACAGCACTCATCCTTACTGTGGGTGCAGGTGGACACCTGTGGGATATAAACACACCCCTACACCCTGCCCACTCTCCCCGTGTCGGGACACATGTACGTTGTGTCAACCTATGTGTTATCAGGCTTGCACAACCTACTGTTCTGTGTACAGCTACATCCTGGTCGTAATTATATGTATGTATATCAGTGTGTCTTCATTATAACACCAACACACTCCAGTTATCTTGTAATCAGTATGTAGCACGCTATACAGCGGGCAGATGTCACTATATGTTCATGTATGGATTACCGATGGTAATTGGAATGTGATAGTGTGATTCGATCCGTCCCTCTTCTGCACAGCCTATTATTCCATCTACTGTCGATGTTTGTATGGGCACATTCCTATTATTTATGTCAACAAATGGAATGCATGTGTTACAGAATTTGTACTTCAACATATATTTTTGTCTGCATGTGAGTATGCAAATATACCTATTATGACCTAGCTGACATCCACGGGGCAGTCCATTAGAACCAGCCCATCCAAACCTGGCATGCCTGGATCCATAATTGCATACCCATAGTTCCTCCACCACACCCATGTTAAATTTACACGTGTAACATCCATTATCCCCTTGTTATCGCAACCATGACACACCTTTACACATTTCCCTCTCCAGAGCTTTTGGGGCCCTACACGCATTCTGTCCCACCTCGTGTATTCACAGGGTCTCCCGCCATGTATATTTGCACATACGTGCCTTTCCTGGGGCTATGGAATACGGCCATTTGCGCTTTCCAATTTTTGGAGGTTCCAGCATGGGACTACATTCCGTCTGTGTGTAAAGTAAACGTAGCATTTCAACGATGTTACTCCCACTGGTAAAACCCCACCTGTGGTGTGAGTAGCGATGCTCTGCTCACTCCTGGGCAGCTTTTTATGACATACGCTAAAAGCACTTTATAATAGCACCATTGCTCTTGATTTCCTTCACATCCCTTGTGTATGCTTTACTGTTACAATGTCCATTCTTTATATATATATATATATACATATATATTTCTCATGTATGTAGATATATAACTATACACACGTGTGTGTGTGTGTGTGTGTGTGTGTGTGTGTGTGTGTGTGTGTGTGTGTGTGTGTATATATATATATATATATATATACATATACATATATGCGTATGTGTATATATATATATATATATATATATATATATATATATATATATATATATGTATACATATTACATCTGTACATACAAACATACATTTCCTATGCTGGGAGCTGCTTACATTCATGCAGGCACACTTGCCCTATGCTTACTGTGCGTTACATATGTTTACTGCCACTTATTTGTGCTTATTTGGGCCTTCTAAATTATGACAATACCACTGTGATTGAAAGGATCTGGTTAATAGTCCAATGCGATACACATGTTCACCTTTACATGTTTAAATGTTGGCTTTACAGCAGAACAACATTCATTCCACAAGGAAAATGATATGTGCTATTGTCGACCTTGAACCATAAATGCATTTTCATTAGGCGGATGTTCTAACCACTACACTATTGGTGTTCTGCCTCATTTATATGTATACCCATGGTGCATAGTTACCCGAACACATGCCTCATCACTTCACTTACAGAGCAGGCATCCATTTACTTGTTGGGAAAAATGCACTACTACACATCCGCCATTCTCTATTCCCTACTGCTCTGGACTCGTGCTGCATGTTGGCTCACTCCGAAGATATTCAGACCTCCAAAGCCTATAGTCCTGGCACATACGTGTGTTTGATTGTCAGGGTGTTCATATGGTCTTCTGGGTTTAGGCTTGTCTGACTGGGGACCGGGACTGCCCTATACCAAGTTGAAAGTTAGACTTAGAAAGGGGAGATCGTTTGTTCCACTTTTAGCTCCCTACCTGTGGTTAGGGATGCAGAGGTATGCTCACCTATGGCCATCCTGATATATAACAGCACTAACTATTACGGGGATTTCCTATATTGTGACCATGTTCATTCTTTATATCTACATATATATATATATATATATATATATATATATATATATATATATATATATATATGTGTGTGTGTGTGTGTGTGTGTGTGTGTGTGTGTGTGTGTGTGTGTGTGTGTGTGTGTATCGGTCTGTACATACACATGCATATACACCTACATGCTCATTTACATTTCCCAAACTGTTGAATCACAGCCACTTACCGTCGCGCATACCTGCTTGCATACCCGCTTACATCTCAGGTTGCCACCTTTTCATATGGCCAAAGTGGGGCATTTTCGGGACACACATCAGATTTTACAGGCCAACATATACCCAAAGGTACAAAGGTTAGAACTTTACTTATTTGCCTGAATGAAAGCTTATTCTTGTAGCGGTTTAGTTACTTAATCTGTTTCTTGTAACTTTAAGTATTTTACATAAATAACTGTTTTATGCAACTGTTACATGAAATATGGGGCATATTTCCTACAATCACAGGGCATTTGCCATTGTATTATATTTGGTCTGGACACAACTTCCCAAAAAGGGACTTTCCCTCGCAAGGTGGGGCAGGTGGTAACCCTACTTACGTCTGCTTTAAAGTGCCTTAAGCACCCTATATCCGACTGCCACTAAGCAAATGTGTAAGGTATATATTCCAGATAATGCACATGGGGAGACGTTCATCACAGTCAGGTGTTTAATCCCAGGTCATAGGTTCTGCAGGACCGGCTGGATGCTGAGCAGTCTTGTAGACAACTACTGCTCATACAACTTGTGTCCAGATGTATACAGGACTGGACATCTTGTCGTAACACCAAGCCTAATGTTTAGAACAGATACATATCCCATGAGGGATATCTAAAAATTATGGGGACCGATGACCTTCTTTGCTTTACGGCTGTAAGGTAGGGTTATACATGCAAGGGATACATAGTTTGCAATCCTGAGAGTGCCTAGGGTGAGACTGCCTACTAGATATGGGTAGGGGTCACTATTTGCAGATATGGCCGCTCCTATCTTGCAGCCCGAGTATGGCTGGTTTGGTGGACGTTCAGGAAGGGGGAGTGTGGTGTGCTGTGAAGGGGATGATGGGTATTCAATTATGTATCCAGGTGTGTTGGGGTTGGATGGCTCAGTTCAGACCAGACCATTATGTGGGTATGTCCGGTAACGTTTCTGTACATGTGTATTGCACATTTTAATGTTCACATGTTTGTGGGATTGTATTGTGGATGTGTATATTTGTTCTTTGGTTATCTTCCTGATTCACCCACTGCTCCCTCGTAGACCTCCAGTTCACCTATTGTGCATCCAACCCAGTCTCCTCTTGGTGAATTATTACATTACCCATCACCCCCACCCCCGTATTCGACAGACAACATTCATCCCTTCTCTAGTTGAATGCCCATGGCACAGTCAACAGAACACATTGCGTACACTACATATCTCTGGGACCAATATGGTTGTGAGGTCTACACTAACATTTCAGATCATCCACATGCTGTACTTCACGCACATAGGTACACGGAAATAATTATCTTTCATGACATGGTAGGTAGACCCGGGTAATACCCGTTCATCTATGGGCCGTCCTGACAAGGATGACGTGAACTGTGAATGGGCAGATATTGGGCGAATGCTCTGACCATTGGTAGGGTTTCTACCTTTTCATATGACCTGGATGGGACATTTTTGTGGCACACATCTGAGTTTACAGGCCAACACATACCCACGGTCATTACAAAGGATAGTACTTTAGTTTTATGCCTACATATAAGCTTTTATTGTTGTAGCCGTGTAGTTGCTTATTCTGTTTCTTGTAATGTATAGGTATTTTATATAGGGGCATACATACTGTATGGGACTATTACATAACATATGAGACATAATTATGTCCCACTATTGCAGGACATTTCACATTTATTATGGTTTTGGTATGGGCACACCTGCCTAGAGGGGGACTGTCCCTCATAATGTAGGACAGGTGGTAAACCAAACCATTGGGCTAGGCTTGGCAATTGGCGGCATGCTAACACAATGCGTTTCGCTTCCACTTTGTATAACTAGCAACACTACAATGGAATATGGGCACGGGGTTTTAAATATCTTTGTTCGAGGGACGGGAGCTCAATATTCAACTATGTGCATTTGTGTTACTTCTTATTGTGGGGTTTGCAATGATGTCTTGTATGCTTTGCATACATTTCAGTATCCATGGACACTGGCAGGAGTGATTACTATTAGAGGCAGGCTGTACTAGTCATCATTTTAGGTTGCGCATATGCAGCCAACATGTTCATGCCTCCGTGCAGCACTTGGACACACACCCTGCACTCGTACATGTTTCCTATGCACGTGGCAATTATGGCAGCGCACCTTCATTAATATGCATGTGGTGCTGCTGTGCCAGCTCTACGCTGCATGGTGGCACAAGGCTAAAACTGTCCTTGTGCCGAGCTTCTTGAATCCTGGGGATTATTGGTTGTTTTTATGATATTAATTTATATAGATATAATTCTCACATTTTTCTAAATATCTCAACACCCAAGTAACACAGACAGAACTCCTTGGTCTCATATGAAAACTCTCAGCTAGATGAATACAATTCTGCTGATAGTATGTGTGTAACTTGAGAGGTTGCTGAGATATTTTAAGTTGTTTACAAAATATTACAAATGTAATAGTAACTGTGTTTACTGTGACTTATAAAATTTGTTTTAATATCTAGAACCTAAAGAATACTACCACTATAAAAATAGTTTGTGCTGAAGAGTTTGCCATTTATACTTCTTTCATAACCTTTATGGTTCCAGAGATATGAAGATTTGTTTGAAATATGAGGACATAATTTGATTCTGTCAAAAGGCTCAGGCTCCGTCCATTGGAAATTACAGTGCAAACGTACAGAGCTCCATTGCAGTGAATGAGTTAAAGGAGGTAGAGTATCAGTATTCATCAAAGATAAATACACCTCTAGACTGGTAAACAAAATGAGTCCCTTGAACTAATGCAGGTCCAAATGACTGTAGGTAAGACCTGTCTCCAAGTTATTGCCAATTATAGGACCCCCACCCCATGAACCAGAATACCCACACTGCAATCTTGGATCTACTTGAATCACTTAAGATACAACCAAACACCCTGGTTTTAGGTGACTTTAACTACCCTTCTGTAGACTGGGCAAACTGTATGTGTACTAACATACTTGCCCAAAGGTTCTTGGACTTCATCAACTCAAGTGCCCTGTACCAGCTTTTTCACATCCCCACAAGGGCACCAAACATTCTGGATCTGGTGCTCACTAACATGGGTGATCGTTTCACCACCCCATGTGTGTGGCACTCCCTAGTGAAGTCTGATCATAAATTAGTCTCACTAGAAGTAACAATAGCATTTGACTCCTCGTTAGCAACAACTAGACTAAAAAATGTCTCCAAAGCCAATTACAGCCTAATACATGACAGCATTAATATCTTCATAGTTCCTGCCCTCAATGATGGCATGGACACCTATACTAGGATTTACACCAATGCCTTCTATAAAAATCTATACTAATGTATTGACTCAGCTGTACCTAATAAGACCAAAACCAAATCCTCAAGAAAGAATGAGCTTGCCTGGTGGGCATCCACCATTAACAGGTTACACAATAAAAGAAATAATTTGCTGTCCAGGTGCAGGAAGGACAGTTTCTGAATTGGAAGCATTCCATACTTGACTTAAACAAGCAAATTAGGCAAATAAGATACCTCATAAGACATTTGTAAAGCTAACTATGAATCCAAATTAGCCTCCTTCACTAAGGATAACCATGAGGCCTTCTTCAGCTGCAAGTAAAATCCCAGATCTGAGCAGAACTGGTTGTAATGGCACCACACATACTCAACATGCAGAAATAGCCAACCTGCTAGCTGACAGGTTGAGTGAAAACTCCCCCTCCCTGTCCCTGCCACATATCCCCCAAAGCATCCCTACCACCTGCCCTCCAACTAATATCTCCATGCAGCAGCTCATAAATGCTCTCCTCAGAGCTAAACACACAGCCTCTATGGGATCTGTGTTCTAAATAGTTTAAAACAGGAACTAGCTGCACTGCTGGGTACTCTTTTTAACCACAGTCTAAGCACTGGTTTTGTTCCTGCTGAATCGAAAACAACAACCATCATCCCATTACATAAAGGAGGAGCCTCCAATGACTCTGTTAACTACAGACCCATAATACTGACCAGCCTAGTCTGCAAGGCTATGGAAAGAATAATCATGGACCTTATCAACAAAGACATAGGAGACCTCTGAATGCTCAACTCGCCCCAGTCTGGCTTTGTTAAATGGAGATCCTGCTTCTTGAACTTGGTGGACTTCTTTGAGAAGGTCACCAAAGCCCTGGACAAAGGTAAATCTATGCATACAGCCTACCTGGACCTGGCCAAGGCCTTTGGCAGTATTCCCCATTCAGGCATCATTGATAAACTCACCCAGCTGGAGATCAACCCATATATTAGGTGGGTTGCAAACTGGCTCACCAATTAAATGCACATAGTCAAAATAGGTGACGCTACCTCCAGCAGCAGATATGCAAGCAGTGCTGTTCTACAAGGATCAGTGTTGGGGCCCCTATTGTTTGGAATCTACTTATCTGATGTACAGGCTAAAACAAAATGACTATGGCTGACAAAGTTTGCTGTTGATTGCAAACTGGGTGTAGTCATTGAGTCCCCAAACTATGTCAATATCATACAAGAGGGACTTACATAGACAAACAACTGGTGCCAAAGTCATATGTTAAAACACAATGCAAAAATATGCATTATCATCCCCTTCAGCAAAGGTGACATCCCTGCAGATTGCCACATTAATAATAGCACCTTAAGCATGCAATCAGTGGTGAGAGATTTGGACACACAGGTTGACAGCAACATTTCCTTTGACCATCACGTCTCCATAGTGGTAAGAAAGGCTTTCTTCTTTGCCCACCTCATAAGTAAGGGCATTGCATCCAGAACAAAAGAGGTCATGATCCACCCATACTCTTCACGTGCCAATAATACAACACAATTCTTCCTTTGATATGTACAACACCAGGCACCTAGAGCAACTGGAAAGACCTCAAAGGTTTCTTACAAAGAAAATTCAGGATCTTCATGATATGCCATATGTTGACAGACCTAAATCACTGTCACTATACTCTGTGTCATACAGACCACTCAGAGGTGACCTCTACCTTGCATATACATCAATCACAGATCCTGTTCTAATGGAAATGCTGCCATTCCTATATCAAATGGTATAAGATGCACTTGTTTTAGAGAACGCAATCTAGTATGTGACATCAACAGGACTTGCTGGAGAGAGAGATATGTTTCACAGAGTTTGCCTCTCTTCTGCAATAAACTCTCAATTCAGGTGAAACAGAACCCTCCCTAACTCTATTTAAGCATAATTTGGATGATTGGATGGGTAACCGCAAATTCACCATTGGAGTTTCACCTGTGTCCCTCTTGGACAGGTGCAATAGATGTTGACTGGTTTCCACTTAATACCTTGATATTTTTGGGAACAAATATTGTACTTGGCTAGGCTTATAAGGACCCTAGGGCCATTAGCCTAGTAATCTCCTATGATCTTATGAAGAACAGAAAAGTAAGAAGTTTTAATTTATAGGATATGGAATAGGAAAATGTAATAGTCAGAAAAATATAGACATCATTAGGAAATGTTGCCAAATGAAAAACTCTGTATCCAGATGCAGCATTTAACTTATAGCTAAAGTTATTAACATGTTTACACAAAAATTAAACCCTGTATAAAATATATGTTTATGCACCATTGTTGGTAACAACAGGAAGAAAAACACATTCCTCCTTAAGAGTGAACTTGCAAGCCTTACTATCTCTTTATCCAGATTACAAACTCTTACTCACATCCTCAATTTCACCTCAGTCCTAAGAAAACCAAGCTAAAGCCCTTTACAAAAATTTTCAAAACAGATCATGACTAGTTTCACAACTCTAACCAGCAATAGCATTTAACTCAAAATTGTCTCACAACCAGACTGCCAGGATTCACAATAGATGATCCATTAAAATTTGATATTCATTTTCAAAACATAATAAAACACTATAAATTAGGCCTTCTCTATAGGACATGTAACATTTTCACTGCCCACTCACAAGCAAACATTACTTCTCCCTATCTGTTATCTACCCTAGTCTATGCTTCTCCAGTTGTAACAAATATTAGCAAAACTCGATTAAAAACAAAGTGGAATAATTCTACAACAAAAATCACTAAATCTTCATTTAATATGTCTAATTCTACCCACAACTGCCTAGTACTAAAAAAAACTAGGCTGGTTTGAACTCCCAAATGTCTTGAACCTCTCACTGTTAAAGTCTACCCACAAGAGATTTCACTCTTGTGACAAATGTTTCTTCCTTTATTCCATACTGCAGTGGTACTTTCCAATAAGATCTCTATGCCCCCTGATACAAACCTCCTCATTGTCAATAAATTTCACACCACTTATGGTGATCCTCTCTACTCAACCCAGAAAGTCAAGTTGTGGAATTCCCTTCCATTATCTGTAAGACAAATAACATGTTTAACTCTTTCAAAAACAATAATCAATAGTTTTGATAGCTTGAAAAAATCTATGTTGGGCAAAATGCCAGTTGAAACTCAGACTCCAGTATAAATGTATTAACCTTAGTATCAACCCAGTTATGAATATGTTTTTAAACAGATATAATGATTTTGACTATCTAATTAATAGAAGTTTATTCCATATGCATACCATAGAATGTGATAGAGACTTTGAGCTAGCCACAGTTCTACATCTTTTAATTTTACAAGAATAATGTCACCCCTAGTAATTTGAGTAGAAGCTCTAAGCTCAGTGCTTAGTAATAATTGAAGCTCCTCATTCATTGATGTCCATTAAGCTAGGCACAACTTTCCTTGCATAAACCTATAACTTATGGAAAAACTAAAGAAAACTTCCAATTTGGATTAATATGGGATATTTTTAAACTCAGAAGTACTCATTGAAAATGTCCTCTGCATTCCTTCCATAATTAATAAATCCCCTTTGATATATGCACAAAATGTCATATTATATGCACTAATAGGTTGAATATATGTAATAAACATTTTTTAAATATTTCTGAATTACTTGAATCAAAGTTCTTAAAAACTAATGTTATACACTTTTGGGCATTTTAGTTTTAATTACTTGGACATGTGATCGAAATTTAAAGTTATTACAAATTCTAATACCTAAATCATTACATTTTCTCTAATTCAGTAAAGCTGTGGTTCCTAATTTCACCTTGACATCCAAGTTAGGTTTGCCAAAGTGAAGGTCCCACATTTGTCTTTATTAATATTTAGCCAATTATAATGTAATCAAAAATCCACTTTACTCAAGTAGACTAAATTCTTCTATATCCCTTAATAGTGTTATAACCTGTCCAAATTTGATATCATTAACATATTTTGCATCCAGATAGAGGAATGCTTTGCAACCTGAGAAAAACCTATATTAAATAACAAAGCACTGAATACTGAGCCTTGTGGGACTCCTTAAGCATGTCAGCCCAGTTAGATGAATCTTAATGCTTACTCACTGCTTCCTCCCACTCAGCCAGTTTGAGAGCCAATGTATAATGTATGGATTAATCAGCTTTTAATGCTTGCATCAATAATTTTATTATGTAGAACTCTCTCAAAACCTCAGAAAGATCTATATATACTACAACAAATAAACCCTGATCCAATGCCAAAATAACATGGTCATAAAAATAAGTCTAAATAGTAAATGTTGATCTATTACAGATAAAGCCATGTTGAGACAGATCCAACTGACAGTCCTTTAAATCAGTAGTCAAGACAGATAGTAAACATCTCTCCAAACTGTTACCCATCCAGGGAGAAAGGAAATTCACCCCGGGTATCACGTCAGTCGCCCTGCTAGACAAGGGTCCAGGGAAGTAAATAGTGTGGGAAGAAATAGCCAGGGAATTGTTATGGCTAGGCTTGTATAGGCCCTAGGGCTGATAGCCTAGTACCAACCTATGAACCTATGAACCTATGAGTTAGACTAATGTGCTTATAACTGGAGATATTATCTACTGAAACGCCCTTGTGAATAGGTATAGCATCTGCACACTTCCAACTAATAGGGCCTAACCATGAAATAGCATTGTATTAAAGAGGGATGCAATAACTGCAGAAATATATTAAGCATATGTAACTCAAAAGCAATCTAAAAAGTTTTTGGGACCCAGAGAATTGTACTGTCTTATGCAGTCCACCAATTGCCCTACAGTGTCCAAACTGAAAAATGGACATTCATATATATCATCTTCCAAGATAAACTTAGCACATCAGTTGACCTTATCTGTGGAATCAGTCACCAGAAAATGGGTATTAAACACCTCAACCAACTCTATTCCTTCATATAGAACTTTTTATTTACAATAATAGAGCCCACTCCATTTTTTACCTTTAAATTTCTGAACATAAAATTAAAATGTCTTTGTTGAGACATTAGACAAAAGATATTCTTCGTACTTATATTTAGCTTTCAGTAATAAACCATTCAATATCTTATTGACTATATTATATGATCTTTTAGCTGCATCAATCATATATATTTTCTATATATACAACTTCTTCCTTTATTTCTTCCATAGTTTAGAATGTATTGTATTCCATCAAGGAGTGAGTAGGTCTCATATTTCCTAGTTATAGTTTATCTACACTGATTTAAATGTTTGCAGCATGTGCTCTCAAAAGTATCCCATATACTATCCACATCAAGACTTTTTATAGCTAGGTCAACTGAGTTTATGAGTTCAGTTGTACTTAAATCAAATCATTTGTTTTTATCAAAAATAATCTTAACCTGATGTTATAAATGTGAATTTTTAATTTCTGCAAACTCAAAGGCATTATGATCTGGACTAAGAGGCTTAGTTGTTTTATGCTCACTATTCTATCTAACATATTTGTAAATAATAAATCGAGAACATTTTCTGCCCTTTAAGGAAATCTATAAGTTGAAATAAGTTGTGTAGTGCAAAAAGATCCATAAATTTGTCTTCTAGGGCAGACATAGATGCCCCATCCTTCCAGAAGATATTAGCAAAGTTAAAAATCATCCAACAAAATGAATTTGTTATAATCCAAATATTTACTTAATTTCTCAATAAAACAGTACTGTTCTATTGTAGATAATTTAAGACTCTTAAAACATATGAATAGCTGTATTGGAGTAGATGTACCAGATAATAACACTAGCAGTGGAATTTCCCTGCTGTGGTCAGTAACTACAACTCAAGTATTTATCCAAGATGCCGGAAAACATCATGATTAATGTATTTACAGATTAATTCTCAAGTTCATTCATGTTTTTATCCAAGGTCCAAGCATTTGCATAATCAGTGTTTACTGATCTCTCTTTAATTCTCTTATCTTTTTCTGCTTGTACTATGTATATTAAATGTTACCTGGATGCCTTTTGGATCTGTCAATGTTCTTAGTAAACAAGTTACACATCCACCCTCATATTCCCATCATACCTTACATAGAGCTTATCCTAATACTTATATCCTCTCTTTTCTTACTTAACATTGCCTTTCACTCCCCTCAGCTAATGTACATTTTATATACTCTTTCTTCTTCCTCAGTGGTACCATCTACCTTTATCTCCCCTCAGCTAATGTACATTTTATATACTCTCTCTCTCTTCCTCCTCAGTGGTACCATCTACCTTTAACTCCCCTCAGCTAATGTACATTTTATATACTCTCTCTCTCTTCTTCCTCAGTGGTACCATCTACCTTTAACTCCCCTCAGCTAATGTACATTTTATATACTCTCTCTCTCTTCCTCCTCAGTGGTATCATCTACCTTTAACTCACCTCAGCTAATGTACATTTTATATACTCTCTCTTCTTCCTCAGTGGTACCATCTACCTTTAACTCCCCTCAGCTAATGTACATTTTATATCCTCTCTCTCTTCTTCCTCAGTGGTACCATCTACCTTTAACTCCCCTCAGCTAATGTACATTTTATATACTCTCTCTTCTTCCTCAGTGGTACCATCTACCTTTAACTCCCCTCAGCTAATGTACATTTTATATACTCTCTCTCTCTTCTTCCTCAGTGGTACCATCTACCTTTAACTCCCCTCAGCTAATGTACATTTTATATACCCTCTCTTCTTCCTCAGTGGTACCATCTACCTTTAACTCCCCTCAGCTAATGTACATTTTATATACTCTCTCTCTCTCTTCTTCCTCAGTGGTACCATCTACCTTTAACTCCCCTTAGCTAATGAACATTTTATATACTCTCTCTCTTCTTCCTCGCTGGTACCATCTACCTTTAACTCCCCTCAGCTAATGTACATTTTATATACTCTCTCTCTTCTTCCTCAGTGGTACCATCTACCTTTAACTCCCCTCAGCTAATGTACATTTTATATACTCTCTCTTCTTCCTCAGTGGTACCATCTACCTTTAACTCCCCTCAGCTAATGTACATTTTATATTCTCTCTTTCTCTTCTTCCTCAGTGGTACCATCTACCTTTAACTCCCCTCAGCTAATGTACATTTTATATACTCTCTCTTCTTCCTCAGTGGTACCATCTACATTTAACTCCCCTCAGCTAATGTACATTTTATATACTCTCTCTTCTTCCTCAGTGGTACCATCTACCTTTCACTTCCCTCAGCTAATGTACATTTTATATCCTCTCTCTCTTCTTCCTCGCTAGTACCATCTACCTTTAACTCCCCTCAGCTAATGTACATTTTATATACTCTCTCTCTCTTCTTCCTCAGTGGTACCATCTACATTTAACTCCCCTCAGCTAATGTACATTTTATATACTCTCTCTTCTTCCTCGCTGGTACCATCTACCTTTAACTCCCCTCAGCTAATGTACATTTTATATACTCTCTCTCTTCTTCCTCAGTGGTACCATCTACCTTTAACTCCCCTCAGCTAATGTACATTTTATATACTCTCTCTTCTTCCTCAGTGGTACCATCTACCTTTAACTCCCCTCAGCTAATGTACATTTTATATACTCTCTCTTCTTCCTCACTGGTACCATCTACCTTTCACTCCCCTCAGCTAATGTACATTTTATATACTCTCTCTCTCTTCTTCCTCAGTGGTACCATCTACCTTTAACTCCTCTCAGCTAATGTACATTTTAGATCCTCTCTCTCTTCTTCCTCAGTGGTACCATCTACCTTTAACTCCCCTCAGCTAATGTACATTTTATATACTCTCTCTTCTTCCTCACTGGTACCATCTACCTTTAACTCCCCTCAGCTAATGTACATTTTATATACTCTCTCTCTTCTTCCTCAGTGGTACCATCTACCTTTAACTCCCATCAGCTAATGTACATTTTAGATCCTCTCTCTCTTCTTCCTCAGTGGTACCATCTACCTTTAACTCCCCTCAGCTAATGTACATTTTATATACTCTCTCTCTTCTTCCTCAGTGGTACCATCTACCTTTAACTCCCCTCAGCTAATGTACATTTTAGATCCTCTCTCTCTTCTTCCTCGCTGGTACCATCTACCTTTAACTCCCCTCAGCTAATGTACATTTTATATACTCTCTCTCTCTCTTCTTCCTCAGTGGTACCATCTACCTTTAACTCCCCTCAGCTAATGTACATTTTAGATCCTCTCTCTCTTCTTCCTCAGTGGTACCATCTACCTTTAACTCCCCTCAGCCAATGTACATTTTAGATCCTCTCTCTCTTCTTCCTCAGTGGTACCATCTACCTTTAACTCCCCTCAGCTAGTGTACATTTTATATACTCTCTCTTCTTCCTCAGTGGTACCATTTACCTTTAACTCCCCTCAGCTAATGTACATTTTATATACTCTCTCTCTCTTCTTCCTCAGTGGTACAAGCTAACCTCTTTTCTGCAGATCTTTATTTTGCTTTCTTCTCTTTTACTGTCTTCATTTACTCTAAATCTTTACTTCTTGTAGTAATGTTCCTACATTTGTCATTTTATAACGATTTACATATATTTTTCAAAATGTTTGCATTTTTTTTTTTAGGTTAGTACTAAGCTAACAGCCCTTGTGAGCCATTTTAAGCTTAGCTAATTATCTCTTGTGAGACTCAAACCATGCACCTTGTGCTTGTAAGGCGAGCACCTTAACTATTAGGCCACCATACATTGCTTATGTTATTTACATTTTCATTATAATACTTAATATAATTTACTGTGTCTTTTCTCCTCAGAAAATTATGTGTTAACTTACTGCAACTTTTCTCCTCGACACTCTGCTGAAAAGGGTCTTGCGTGGCACAATCATATTATCCTGGTTACAAATGTAATTAATAAGTTAATAACTAAATAACTATTTCTGTGGTATAGCAGTCCATTATATATGTCCATGTAATCTGACATATCCAATTTCTTCATATTTTTTAGTACATCAATGATGAAGTCCCCTTTCCCATTGGGTTGCAGATATCTTGGGCCTACAGTAGTATGCTTTCACTTGCAAGCTTTCTGAGAAAAAAATGACTTTTGTGCTGACAAATTGTGGACTATTGTCTGACATCAGTCACTCCCTCAGGTGTCCCGTATCTAGCAATAACTGTCTTAAACACAGTTATTACAATCAATGTTGTACCACCTTTCAGTTCCAAAACTTCTGGTTGCTTTGAATAATAATCAA
>NC_056737.1:1245286489-1245372523 GCF_019279795.1 Protopterus annectens
CTTGTATGTGAGAGTTTAGCCTCCAGTGTCATTGTGTAAATACACCTTTCACACACTATGTCTGCTTCTTTTAACTACTTGAAAAACAAATATTCCTCAAGGCTGATCAATTAGGATGACATGCTTGAGCTTCTCCATATCTAGATTACCACAACCTAAGGTCTATACCATATCCTTGCAAGCTCTAGATCACTGTCAATGACCCACAAAACCCATAGCTCATACTTAGATCTGGAGACACTTAACATTCAACTCAATATTATATTCATGGGAAACTTTTTATAACTCCTATATAAACTGGTAATCCTACATGACTACAAACCCGCAGGCCGAGATATTCCTTAACTTTGTAAACATAAACACCCCGTGCCATTTAGTCCATTTGCCCACTAGGGGTGAAAACATTCTGGATTTCATAATTACAAATAAGGGAGAATGCTGGAAAAGCCTTCCAATCCAAGTGAAACAGAGTTCTTCCTTAAACCTATAGATACATAACCTGGACCACTGGATGGGTAATCTGAAATTCACCGCAGGTCTAGCACCTATGTATCTAATGGACAGAAGCAGCCTGTAAATCATACCCCAGTGTACTATATCACTTAAAATAACCTCTAAGTCTCAAAAACCTTGCAGGATGCATGACTAGGTTTAGAAAGGCCTCACTGGTCA
This sequence comes from Protopterus annectens, assembly GCF_019279795.1. Taxonomy (NCBI): domain Eukaryota; kingdom Metazoa; phylum Chordata; order Ceratodontiformes; family Protopteridae; genus Protopterus; species Protopterus annectens. The sequence continues at coordinate 1,245,287,162 of NC_056737.1, forward strand.
TTAGCCTGTTATACAACTAAGAACTTATGAGCCTATGACTGTAAAATCTGAACAAAAATGACGAACTGGCCATGCACCACTGCTGTTAAAATATTTTTATTCTAATTAAGTAAAACAGAATAGGTAAGTGCTTTCAAGTCAAGGTAATGCTTCATTAGACCATAAAAAATCTTAAACAGAGTTTAAATACATAAATCAAATCATTCATTTCATTGATCAATTAAAACACAATGGTGTTAGTTCCTTGCTCTTAATACAGGTTTTAAAGGTACCACACCGTTAAGACCAAAGTTTTTATCAGCTTGCAAAAGAACTAATCATCTTAATTCTGCCTGCTTGGTCAAGTCCCCACCTTGTGCATCCTCATGAACAATTTGCAGCACAAAAAAATCTAAAACTGTGTGTATTACCATGTGTATCGATGTGCTTTACTAACACATTGGCGGATTCTCTTCTCCCACTGCTGTACTGATGTAAAATACACCGTTTTAATGAGCGATTACTAATCCCCATATAGAAGCAGGGGCATAGATAGCACTTAGCCATATAAAAAATATTTATAGTAGTGCAGTCAGCATTAACTTTGAGATCAAACTTTCTTCCAGTGATTGGGTGAACAAAATAGGTAGCAGTGTCTATATACTCAGGAGCTCTACATTGACCACAAGGAAGAGTATCTGTGAAACTCTGTGAGACGCAGGCATCAAATCGCCTTTTGTAACATAATCATCTCTTCAGAGATTTCATATTCTTAAACGTAAATCTGGGTTCAGCAACCACAGTCGATCTTAAACTTTCATCAGTGGTCAAAACAGACCAACTCCTTCTCACTGATTTCACAAATGAGCGTTATATCACTTGCGTAAGTCAGCAGAACCCTGGTCACTGTTGATCATTGTGAAGGTCTTAAATTTAAAAATACAAAGCTCTCACTCCTGTCAGAAAAGTAGGGCCATGCATTATCAGACCTAGCCTGCTCTACCTCTTCTCTAACTCTAAAAACATCATTCCTAGGATAACCTCTTTCAAAGGACTCTTCACTCAGTTCATTAAATGTAGTATACAAAACACCTTCATCATTGTTTCAATAGGGCGCTTATAAAAACCGACCTTTCATAATGTTCTCCTATATATATATCTGAGGTACATACTGGATGTAAAATATTATTCCTCCTGCATTGTTTTCTGAACATTTTGATATTAAAACTACCATTGTCTGATCTGAACACAGAAAGTCAGTGCTAGTGGGAGAATGGTTTAGTGTAAACTTCAAAAAGGCTGTGGTACTTTCAAGATAAGGAACAGATTCTTGCAAACTAGTTTCAAAAAGCACTCCACAGAAAAAACACATCATCCACAAATTGTTTATAAAACTCAACATGCTTGAATAAATCATGGGGAAAAACATCAACCATCTCCCAATACGTTAAGACAATATTGGTGTAGCTGTTTACGCACATTGTGCCCATAGCTATGCCTGATTTTTGAAGATAAAATCATCTTCAAAGATAAAAACAAGAAAAGAACAAACCTAGCTCACTTGTGCAGTCAACTATTCACTCTGCTTAGTTACAAACAGCCTAGCAAACTCAACTCCTGTCTCATTAGGTATAAATGGTAAAAAGGGAACAAGCGTCCATAGTAACCAAAAGACAACCAGATACATAGGTTCAAAGGTTCATAGGTTCATACTAGGCTATCTGTCCTAGGGCATTTACAAGCCTAGCCAGAGTGTGTTTGGCTTTCGCCAATCATTTTAAATGAATTTTGCTATGCCCTTTTTCGAGGTTAGTATACTGTGCCTCTGTCTAACAGTGACACAGAAGTGATACCCGGAGTAAATCTACGATCTCCCATCCACTCATCAAGATTCCTCTTGAAGAGAGTCAATGAGGGACTCTGCCTAACCTGGACTGGGATTTTATTCCAGAGTGAAGGGAGCCTCTGGGTTATGAATCTGTCCCTCTAAAAAGAGTTCCTGACATGTTCAGAAAAAGAAATCAGAAAAACTTTAGTTTCTCTGAGTACTGATGGAGCTCTATCCAACACTGGTCTGAGCTTTTTCTCCACATAATCCCTCTGCTGGAACAATTAAATTTGCCTTTTATGTGAAACACACTGTCCTTTATATGAAAATCATGCCCTGTGTAACAAAATGAACAATGTCCACATTTTTTCATCTGCCTGAAAATGTTTACCCCTTGGTTAACATCCAAAACAATAAGTTTCTTGCAACTCTCTGAAACACTTTTGCTACTACCTTCACTGCAATGTAGTCAAAGGTATCAGTGTCTTTTCCGCATGGTCATCTCCGACAAGGATTGTTTCCCTTTTATATCATCTCTTCTATATAATTTTTTCTATCCATAATCCATCTCCATAGATGCATAGATCATCTATCCTATTTATAATTCATCTGCGTAGCCTACCCCATGATCCTGCTGTCTATGTACCCAAGACCTGTTCTCTTCACTGACCTACATTTCCATTAATCTTTTTTAATCCCTGTCACAAAAGATACGCCTCTCCTTTGGCTAGGGGAAATCATATTCTTGTTAGAAATGTTCTGCCACTGTATAATAATTTCCTTAAAACATACATATGGACTGCAGCCATATCTCCATATTTTTAATGTTTTTTACCATCAGAACTGCTACTTCCTTATAGGTGCCTTCCATATGTATATTATGTCATGAACCTGAAACTAATGGTAGCTGCTATGCGACTTCTCACACTTTTATTTTTGTCTGTTACTTTTACTTTCCTGCTTCTTCTTCCTTCCCATCATTCATTGCAGGATCAATGTTCACTACACATGTCAATATGAACAATGGCTAACACCAAGAGTAAACATATAACTCCAGCTCTTACATGGCATCCTTCTGCTGAAAGTAATGCAGCCGTATGGCCTGTCTCCAAAGCATTTTCATAGTCCAAGAAACTGGATAACTAATTTGGTAATCTGAAATCATCTGAAATCAAGTTATGCTAACATTAATACTTCAACAAAATGAACTAAAAAAATTAGATATGGCAGAAAAGAAAGCAAAATTATAGTGACAATCCAAATACCCACATTTAACTGAAAATTAAATTTAAATTTTACTTGGTACTACTTTTTTTATTTCCTTAGCAGGGTACTGATACAATGTCCAGTATCTGGTTTAATGTATGCTATCAGACTGGAATGGCTTTATGTTTTATTTTATTATGTCATATTGTCTGCTAAAGTCCAAAATGGAGGCAAACTGTTTTTATAGCATGGCAACATGGACACCTGAATATGCAGTAGCTAACCCACTTTAATTAGTGGTCCAGATGATGGAAGATTTGGCCACAGATAGAATGGAGTGGACAACTAATCGTGTTTTTCCACTCCCAATGTAGAGGACTAGTACCTGACCTGGTGCAGGGAAAACCTAAGCTGCATTGTCCATACACAAGGACAAGACAGTGAAGCATGGGACAGCTAGGGTCTGCACTGTAGTTAGTATGAGGACTTGTTGTAGCAGCCACCATATCATGCCTACTGGCCAAATAATCCTCATTCCTATCTGATGATGGTCGTGATGCCTGGCTCTCACGTTCCTTTGACAGAATTACATGATGCTGTGAACACAGAGAGCGGTGAATTGGATTATAAAGGGTGGACCAAATGATTGTGCAAACAAAAAATGAATTCTGTGCAAGCATTCTAAAGGAGTTATTACATAGTGTTATTGTGATATAGAATTATTCAGCACAAAAAGGTATAACTATGTTAATAGTACTACAGAATCTGCATTAACACCAAAGTTATGACTTGTTAATGATTTGCATCCTATGTCAAGGGTGCAGGGTTTCAATCTTTCTATCTTCATTGATCTACTGTATGACCTTGAGCAAGTGATTTAATCAGACAGCGCTTTGTGGCAATATGGAATTTGAGATGGGGGTTCCTTAATGGTGTCCTGTACTAGTAACTAACTATGAACTATAAACTATAATCAATGAACATTTAATTAGCCTGAAAGTATATTTTTAAATACATGCAATTATTTTTTTTATGTAAATATTGTTCTCATGTATATGTTTTTTTTTGTTATTTCAGCATAGTAATCTGTGGATTTACAGTTATGTTTGAATTTTCTGTTGATGATATAATAGTAGTCAGTATTACTAATCCAATTTTATGATTTTCTACAGGATTTTGTTATCCTGGTGAGACTGTATCTTCTTTTCTAGTGCACAGAATTGTCTGTTGACACTCCTGGCACTCTGTAATACATGTGGGTCTACAGTATATTCAGATAATTAACAATGTGAGAAACTGAAGTGGATATAGAAAAAAAATCACTAAATTTCCCGCAATGAGAAGATGGAATTATGATGAATAATATCAGCTAAGAAAAAAGACGGAATGACATTTGCCCTCTTCAAAATTATTTTTTAGCATTTTCTCAGTCTCTTCTGTTTGCATTTGTCACTCATCTACAGTATGATGCATATTCCTGTTTACAAAGCGTATTATAAAGCTATGCAATATTAATGTCTGCAAGCACTGCATAGCTCCATTTTCTGGTACTGTATTCATAAAGCAAGACTAAAAATGTATGAAGAAGAAATAAATAACTTTATGATTCTGTAGTGGATGGTTGGCATATATTAACTAAAGCCAAAGAGATGCTGCCTTTTTCAGTTGAGTTAATTTCTCTTGTTAAATGTTCATTTTAATGATAAATATATGTCTTTGGCATATCTGTATAATGATCTATGTTACACGGTAAGTACTTTTGGTGAATACATTAAGGACAATAGTACCTCTGAGACTAGAGTGTAATCATCCAAATTAACAGCTTTTGTCCTGCAAATCTCATCCAGCAATTGCAAGTGTGCTTTTAACATGATAATTCTTTCTGGTGGTTAAAGAGACAGTGTCTGCTTGCATAAGCATATTATGGACCACAAATTTTCTCTTTCTCTCTCTCTGAATGAAAAGCAAAACTCTTCTCTTTTCCGTGTTATTTTACAACATTTATGTTTCCCTTTTTACTTGTTATGGTTAAGAGCTATGTGATTATATTTTTATTGGCCAAAGCTGCATAAACTGTTTGTGCTTCTGATTTCAGCTTTTCGGCATATGATTATGATTAATACATTCATTTTATGTAGGACCATAGTGCTGTAACCATTAATTTAACATTGTGACCCATGAAAAATATTTCAAACTTGAACAGAAAAGGAATTTGAATATACAGTTTAGGAGATCTGAAAGCTCCTAATGATTACTGGGCATGTTTAATTTTGTACTCCTTATAGAACAGACATCTGTAAAGGCTATCTTTGAAGAATACATTGTCAGAAATGGGCTTTGTACTAGCTCATGTTTATTAAATTGCTTAATGCTAAGCAGCGATCTAAATAAATGGATAAAAAAACAGAAACAAAAGTATTGCAGGCAATGTTTAGTTCCATTTTCCAGTACAGTTTAGGTCCTTTGCTACTCTATTCAAAGCTATCGCAGAGTGGAGTGAGGAAGGGCTGCACATCATTAGCTCATTAAAGATGCCACAACATTTCTACCTAAATAGTTATCTTCTACACATCCACAAAACTAATACCACCCTAAGCATCTGCTCACAACACTTAAACTTCCACCAAAACATAAATAGGACATGTTGGCAGGATAGATATCTTTCACAGAAAATGCGTCTTTTATGGACTAGACTTCCCTTAGAAGTCACAGACAATAGCTTCATGACTTTTCTTGTAAGCGTAATCTGGATGACTGGATGGGAATCATAAGTACACCTGTGGTGTGGCCTCTCAAGCCATTATGGAAAGGAGGCTAAAACTAGATCAGGGTCTGGTATTAGCTCATGTCTTTATAAATGTGTCAGACCATTGGCTAGGCTACAAATGATCCATGGTGTGAACAGCCTAGTATGAACCTATGAACCTATACTAGAGGTACAGATGTGACAAGAAGTCTAAAGGGACTTACTTGAAATCTCTAAGCACTGGTTCTTCCTGAAGCTACCAGGGTAGTGTTTCTTTAGGCATGGAGCTTGCTAAGCAAAAATGTGAATTCAATAAGTGTCGATCTATACCACTGGAACTACTGGCAATGCCTTTTGTGACAGAGTGAAGCACACATGCAAGTAGGGAGCACCCATGTCATAAATAAATAAATAAATGCTCAGGTAAGAAGCTTTCAGAGCATGCAGGTAACACTAGTATGAATGGGAAGCAAGTCCAGACTTCAAAAAAACAATGACATGCATTAGTCTTGCGGTAAACCAGTTAGAAACTGTCCGTCAAAGTCTGATAGAAATCTTAGATAATCATGTTTACAGTCCCAGACCTTCAAGTATGGGGAGTTGAAATAACTGATTAGGAGAGACCAAGATATCTTCAGCTGGTTGCATAGATTTTCATTGATGAGTATTTTCATTGACAGAAGAGGGAGCTGATACAACTGATCAAAAATCAGTTGTTTAAAATATGCCATCTGCTTTAGTTATAGAGATTGCAGTACATTGGGGATTGGGGAATATGCTCTTTCCCCACTGTAGTGTGATCTCAGAGTTAGTATTTGTAATTAGCAGGGAGAGTGGGGGTGCAAGGGATCTTACCCCCCCCCCCCTTCAAAAACATTTGTTCTCTTTGTTGATCCAGTGTGGATTGATATTTATTTGTTTTAGAGGAGTTGTAGTCAGTGATTTTTAGGATCAACGAGTTGTGCTTTCGATGTAAATTTAGGTGTCCCTCTCAACCACAACGTCATTAGTTAGTACCAGATGCTTGATCTGGAGGATATTCCTTAGACTTAGCAGCTGAGCTGACACTTGTTCTTTTAATGTTAGTCTGTTATCAAGGATAGGACAAAGCTATCATCTTTTGACACGGACTCAAATCTGTCATTAGTATAAGTAATATAGACATTCAAAGGTAGGATATGGGAGTCTTTGAGAGAGGCAGTCACTGTCATGGCAATAGCCTTAGGCAAACTGAGCCGGAGGTGATTATTTGCCATCCAATGTTGGATGCAGTTTAGGTCTTCTGCTGGGCTATTCAAAGACATCATAGAGGCCTTGGAAGGGTCAAAGCTCCATGTTATAACTGCAGCAGGGATACTGCAGAATTCACATCTAAATCAGATCCGCTTCAGTCATCTTGTACTTGTAAAAAGTAAAGTTTAGGGTCCGAGTCCAAGCTCTGTGGTACTCCACAGTCTAAAGGGTGAGATGAAGAGTTACCACGTAAAACAGCCAGTTATTAACATCTGAAAGATAGGAAGTAAACAACTCAAGAGCAGCTCCTGAGAGATCACAAAACTTGCTTAAAAACCATGGTAAGCTATGCTAAATGCTATCAATCAAGGAGGGCAAGCTCAAGATAGAATCTTTGATTTTGACCCCTTATTAGATCATAAATGTCCATGCAGAGGGCCTATCTCAGTAATTTGATAGGTCTGAAAAGTCTACATGTTTTTGGAGTAGGGTTAGCTTTCTTGGAACATGACTCTTATGTTCTATCACCAGTGAATGTTTTGAAAGTTCAACTTCTGGTGATTGCCATATAGTAACTATCGAAAATGTCACAGTTATTTTTTTAATATTCTTCTACTGTGGTAATAGTTTTGTAAGTCATGATGCTACTGCTACCTGAAAATGGTCTGAGAGCCCTTTTCCCATGTCTTCTTCACTGAGTACTATGCAATACATTTACGGGTACCTCCTTAATAGTACCACTACTGTAGTAATAGTTGTACAGTAGCAGAAGAACATATCTTTTATATTTTAATCAATATTTTCATTGGATTTAGTTGTAATTCTGATAAGTGAAACCCTGGTCTGTTAGAACATAGGAAAACTGACCGCCTGCACTACTGCTAAGCTGAGTATAGGATTATATACAAGTAGCCAGAAGAGGGAGACAAAAGTAAGTTATCAAATGTTTAAACTATCCCTTGGGAGGGTGGTATATATTTTGTTTCCTGGTAAACCAACCAACTACAATTTGGTTAACTGGCTGATCAAATAGCTTTCTCAAAGTCCTAAGGTTTGAAACTAGAGATTATAGAAATGAAGAGAAGGGAAATATTCTACTGAGAGAGTTATATAATGGATGTCAGAGGTGTATTCTGCCACCCTGAGCTTTCAGTCAAAATGCTTTACAGATGCTACTACCTCATAGATAGGAACAGCTGCAAACTAATATTTCCACTGCATGACATCTGACTTAAATGGACAACCAGGTGGGCTTGCAATAATGTGACCACATGGACAACCAGGTGGGCTTGCAATAATGTGACCACATGGACTACCAGGTGGGCTTGCAATAATGTGACCACAACAGTTAACAGATCATACCACCTGCCCTACCATAGTATCTGCAGGAAATGCACTTACCATGACAGAGTACTTAAGTAGTGATAGGACACATCTCAGAATGACAACAATATGACAGTAATCGTCTGACATGTGATAACTAAATTCGCTACCCTCAGGATAGCAGTTGTTACTCACTTATGAGAGAAGAATAGCGACGTATTCAATATAAAATCCAAATCCAGGACTATTGCAAAACTGTCAGGGGGGAAGCAGCAAAATAAATATTAATCAGTGGGTTGTAATCTTCAAATACATTTTCTCTGTCACAGAGAAAATTATCAGACTCATAACAATTGTAGTGCTAATCCCAGAAAGAAAACTTATGCTATGATCTACCTCTTTCATTTAAGCAGAAATCTTGATTGTGTGGCACAACAATAGGACCTGCACTAAGGAGACAGAAATCAATGTTACTGATGTTGTTTTGTCATCGTTACGAGCCGTATCACAGCTTTTACTTCTGTTTCAGAACCACACTGTTGTATGTTGAATACTACAAGGTTATTCACAAACCAAATAAGAGCTTCATTAAATTAAGCCAAGTGTGACATCACAGCAGTTAAAAGCTCTGCTCTCCAGTTGGTTTACCTAAGGTATCATGGCTGGAACTTTTTCAAGTTTTCCTTCTGCCATGCATTATGTACCAGACAATGTTCTGAGTACAAAATAGACCGCTTTCAATGAAGTAGTAGTAGCTCCTTTTTATTTAGGGAATCTATTGATGTCTGTCTTTAATTTTAAATGATACTGCATAGTAAGGCAGTTGTTTATCATTAACTATATATTAGCCATTCCTGCTTCTGTAAGTCAAGGAATAATATGTATCTTGCCTTGCACTATACTAATACAGGTGTTAAAGAGTTGTTGCAAACTTGTTTGAATCTTGCTGTTAAATCCAGGTTGCACTGTGTTTGAATCTTGCTGTTAAATCCAGCAAGATTAAAATCCTACTCATGTCAAAGTTCACTGATCTTGGAGTTGATTATTTTAAGTAATCGGTAAGAGGAGCATGGTGCCTTTTGTACATTTGCCTCTCCGAAAATGTAACTTTAAGTATTTAGTATGAAAACTATAGAAACAACAAACAGTGTTACAAAATGGAACCTTTGCTACCTAGCCAGAGTTCAACAGTTTGACAATTACACTGCATTCTGTACCACTCAACAGTCTCCAGATTTTTGCCTCATAATTTTGGTGTGCTGCTCATAAAATTTTCTTTTTTCTTGCAAATTATTGAGGACTGAACTCACTTAGTAATTGCAGACATTTGAGTTTCAGACTACACTTCTTTCAGAAAATGCATAGGTTCATAGGTTCATAGGTTTATACTAGGCTATCTGCCCTAAGGCATTTATAAGCCTAGCCCAAATTATTGTGGCTTACGCCACCCCTTATATGAAAAAATACTGTGCCCATTAGTTTGTTGTGCCTCTGTCCAGCAGTGACCCAGAGATGATTCCCGGGGTAAACCTACGATCTCCCATCCACAGGTCTAGATTTCTCTTGAACAGAGTCAGCGAGGTGCTCTGCCTCACATGGACCGGGATTTTATTCCACAGCATAGGGAGTCTCTGAGTGATAAATCTATCCCTCCAGCACGTCCTATTTATATCCGTGCTAAGGTTTAAGTCGCTTGCTCTAGTGGTTTTGGTGGATTTGGATTTTTGAGGTGGAGCATGTCCATTAATTCCGGGTTGGACATGGCCTTGTATGTCAGGCACATGTCACCTCTGAGCAGACGGTATGCGACTGAATAGAGCTGGAGTTTCTTCAATCTGGCAGCATATGACAGATTTTGGAGTCCCTTTATCCTTTTGGTGAGGAACTTTTGGGGTCTCTCCAATTGCTGCAGATGTCGGGTGAGATACATCCCGAATGGGGCATTGTACTCGATCATTGGTCTGATAAGTGAAGAGTACAGGGGAACAATGACCTCACTAGATCTGGATGTGAATCCCTTCATGATCAGGTGGGAAATGTAGAAGGTCTTTCTAACCACTTTAGCAATGTGAGTGTCAAAGAAAGGCCACTGTCAACCTGGGTCCCCAGGTCCCTGATAACCTCTTCTGTGCTTAGTGGATTGCCACCTATATGGTAGCTTGGGGTTACCTTGTTTTTCCCGAAGGGTATGACTATACATTTTTTGGCGTTTAACTTCAGGCCATGGCTCTGGCACCAGCTATCTGTTTCCGTGAGTCCCTTCTGAAGGATATCAGTGTCCGATGCACTTTCCACTATGGCGCCCAGTTTGCAGTCATCTGCAAACTTTGTCAGCCAAAGTCCTCCCATGTTGGCCTGTACTTCTGAGAAGTAGATGCCAAACAATAGGGGGCCAAGGACCGAGCCCTGTGGGACACCACTTGTGACCGGCTTGGAGTCTGACACAGCGCCAGCATGTTAATGAAATTATTCTAGCAACAGTCTAAGTTTATAGGAGGATATTTAAAATCTGTCCCTAATTTGGGGCCTTCATACCCTCTTTATTTTTGCTTTGTCCAGAATTCTTGTGCTAAGAAATTGATAAATATGCAGCAGCTACTGCTCTGAACTGCACTGTTATTGGGGGTTGAAAACTTCTGGATAAAGTATTGTTCCAGTCAAATGCTTTATTTGCATTTTCTTTTAGTTTATGATTTATTGCACTTCACATTTTTTGGCTTGCTGTTTATTTGGAATATTACTGTAAATACTCTTCCATCAGTAGGAACTTTTAACCACTCTATCTCATGCTGTATGGATTGCTATAGGTTGTAGGGCAGCATTATTTGTCTTACTGCTTTAAGGAAATGGCACAGGGATGGCTGTCTGTGTATAGATGCCATGTTTGCCCTTTCAGAACTGATTATCTCCTTTGGCTGGAGTTTGATTCCTATCAGTGCAATCACCTTCAGACAATATGACTTCAGCAGATCTTATTTCAACAACACATTCATAACTTGGTGATTGAATATGAAGGGATTATTTAAAGACTATGCCGTATATCCTTCACTCACTGTTTGTAGTGAATACACTGCTGACATTCTAAACAGGTAAAATTATAAGCCCTTCTTTCTTCTCCTGGGACCATTTATGTCTACAGTATGTAGGCAGAGCATTCATCATTCTGATCAGGTACCACTAACAGTTGTGATGTACAATGCATATTTAGGGTCTGATTCTTTAATTCTGCAAGCCAGCTATAAAAGTTAAGGTGAGTTCATAAAGCATACCTATTCACCCCTTTTCTGGTAGTCTAAATAGTGGCCTAATGGAGTAGCTTACTCTACAGACTAATTATCTTATTTTTCACTGTGCCTGATTACAAGTCAGACATGTACACAGTTAGGAATTAACAGCTATTTTTTAAGCATCCTTGACCTCTTGATTGTATTGTATGTCCGTTGCATGAGTCATGGTTCTTTAGCTGTTCATCAGAAGCCTAGAAACCTAGTCTGAGCATTTTTTTCAGTTCATATGTAGTTGCTTGTGTTGCAAACCAGGAAATCATTAAGTAGTGGAGTCCAGTTTCCAAATTTCCCCATTGTCTTATTACATGGCTTGCTCAGTCACAGAGTAGGCAAATAGAGGTAGAGAGAATCAAACTCTAGACTAGAGGAAACAGTTTCCTACCAGTTCATATGCTTAATACTCTACATTAACTGGCAGATTAAAAGCATTGACATTCCCTGACTAGGAATCAAGTATGGTCTAGGGAGGTGAGTGTGTCAAATCCTAATTAGAAGGCAAAGAGGGACTCTCCTAAAGGTGCACCAAAGTTTCTCTGACTGGAAATTGAACCATGGCTGTAACAATGAGAGCATATAATTCTAAGCAGCAGTGAGGCAAGAACTCACATGAGTCATTGCTCCTGTTTATTATTTAAGAACCATTTACTCCTGTTTATTATTTAAGAACCATATGTAAGATGGTCTAGAATGAAAGGAAGCTTTACTGTTAGGATGGATGACCTGTTGAATGGCTGACACAGACAAATAACTTGTGTCGGTGCCATGGACTAATACTAAATGCCAAGAGATGTACAATAGTGTCCTTCAGGAAGTCATCCACCCCTTGTAACTGTCATATTGACAACACACCCCTAAGAATTGATCAAATATTTAGGGACTTGGGGACACACATAGATAGTAATCTAGTCTTTGACCACGATATGTATAGTGTAGTGAGGAAATTGTTCTATGTTGTGCAACTTAAAAAGCAAAGGTATGTCATCTAGGTCCAAGAAGGTCATTGTTCCACTGTATTTGCAATTCATCAGACCTATCATTAAGTACAATGCTCCCTTTAGTACATAACTAACCACGACCAGGCACATTCAAAAACTGGAAGGTCCACAGCAGTTGCTCACTAAAAGAATGCAGGTCATAAGTAACATGTCCTGTGCAGAATGCCTCAAAGTCCTATCCTTGTATTCTGTCTCTTACAGGCTGTTGAGGGGGCATCTATACCTGGCATACATAGCATTGTCAGACCCCACCCTCATGGACCTTGTACATATTTGCAAAACAAATAGCACCCAAATTACCTGTTCTAAAGACTTAAACCTTGCCTATGATATTAATAGGACCTGCTGGAGTGAAAGGTATTTATCCCAGAGACTATCCCTTCTCTGGAACATGCTGCCCATGCATGTGAAGCACAGTTCCTTCCTAACCCATTTCAAGTATAACTTGGAAGATTGGATGGAGAACAGGAACTTCATCTGTGGTTTGGCACCTGTGTCTCTAATAGACACAGGCTACCTGTAATTAGTTCATCCCGCAGGCCCCTGCTTGAAAACATTTCATCTCCCAAGGCCCTGCTTACATTTATCAAGGGTATCAGAACTTGTCAGAGATTTGGAATGCACAGCTAGGCCTAAAAAGGTCCTTGTGGATGTTAGCCTAATGCACACCTATGAACCTGGTATGGGCTATATATGCTACAGCACTCGCATATTCATAGTGTGGGGTGACTATTGTTCCTTTGTACTGCAGAGACTGGTTGATCTAGTAGTTGTTTCTTCAAAACCTGCAAAATACTATAACCTTAAATGTCACTTTATTTAGTGCTGTTCCATGATGACAAATTTAAAATTGTGTTCTGGGAATTCTAACACATACTTGGTCAAGGCAGTAGTGGTCTTGTTCCTTTGGATTTCATAAAGATGTTCATATATCCTCTCTTTTAGCATTTACTCAGTCTTTCTGATATAGAAACAGCAGCAATCCTGACAAAGTACAGCACAGACAATTCCTCTGGACAGTAAATTTGACAGCTGGATTCTGAATAAGAATTGGTTATTGTTGAGGGAAGGAAATGATTTCCAACAACTGTTTGCTGAAAAACATCACATAGTCTACAGGAAAGACAAGAATTTAAAGAATATTTTAGAATTTGCTTCAGATATGAATGTTTGGTGGTTAGAGCAGGAAGTAAAACTCAGTCTACAGAATAACAGCATGGAACAGGTGCAAGAAAATCCAAAGGGTGGACCATGGCATCTTCACCTTAAAAAACAGGAACTTTATTGACAATTCATTATTAAAGCCAACAGCTTTCCAAGACTTAATGAGAACACGTCCATTTCTAGTATCTTGAAAAAATTAAAATCCTTGCTAAGATAAAATGGGATCTAGAGAGCCAACATAAAGCTATGTGCACTGGGGAGCTTTGTGACTTCAAAATATTTATTTCTGGCTATGTGTTACATGACTATGACTGTGGGCTATTTAAACTCTAAAAAAAGAATGAATGGATATCTGAGGAACTCCTAAAAGGATTCAAGACAAAAGTGCTTATCTCTTACTTTTACTTATTTAAAAGTGTTCAGAGCTCTAGTATCCATTTTGTTTTATTTTATCATATATTAAAATGTTTTGATTTTAACTTTTGTGATTGCTACTTTCTGCAGCAGTGCTACTGTCAGTAGTTTGACTGTCTGCTTTCACATACATTTTTCTTGGGTTTGTTGACTTTTGAGTATTGGTTTGTTGAATTAAGTTTTATGCTTCCAGCTTTAATTATTACAGGCCACATGACCACATCTGGCATATGTGGAGGGAATGATCTGATCCATACTTAGGACACTTGGTGTAAAAAACAAAAAAATGCAATGGATGACCAGTACTGCAGCCCATAAATGGAACAAGTGGATAATGACATTTTTAGGGTGTGCCTTGTGCAAGATGAGTGAATATAGTACATGTTTGTTTGTCTCCAATGGATGCTCATCCTGTGGAAATGTTGTTGCATTACAAACACACTTAGATTGTGCTTGTCATGGGTTGAGGAAAAACTGCTGCTCATGACTAGTATATACAGAAAAGAAATGTTAAAAGCAACAATAGTCACACATGGGAAATATTGAAGACAAAGCATGATAGAGATAGTGTGGCCACATTGTAGGCCATTTCAATCCAGTCAGCATAAATAACAAGGCGAGAAAATCATGATGAATTAACAGTAAGGGGAGGGTGCTGAGTAATATATTACATGAGGATGTCCTGGAAAATAATCATGTTTAGCAACCTAGGAAAAATTAAATTTAAAGGTCTACTCTTGTAGTTGAAATGTCAGTCCTTCAGTTTGAAATATTTGGCAATACTGATCAGGAAATCAAGTTAATCCCTTGGCACAAATAACTGTAATTTTGTGCTGAATAACAAAGTGTCAGGTTTTGTGACCTTGTTAATTTAATCACACCAGTCAAAAGGTTCTGTGTCATTAGCACCTACCTAAGAAATCTGTAGCATGTAAGATGTTAAGCATGGCTTACTACAGTTAAACTATGCCAAAGTACCCAAAAGTAATGGTTCTGATAAGTGATGCGATAAACTGTCACTAGAAGATTTTATTAACACTACACAATATTTAATGCAGCTTACTGAAAATAGATTTATTTTATCTATCAGTAGATAATGGTTCCCCTCATTTTTCTCATCTTATGAGAAATCTAGACATGGTTATCTTTTTTGGCTCAGGCAGTACCTCTGCTCCGAGGACTTTTCTTGCATTGCACCTGAAGAGGAAACAATTATTTAGGGATGAACAACATTTCAAGCATGAAGGGTATAAAGAGCTATTAGATTAACCAAATATATCAAGCATGTCTTGACAATTGTTCCTGCCCCTCCACTGATTACTTAAATGTCTGACTCAGTTTTCTTCCTGTTTCAGTCTGTTCCACCGATGACTTTAATTTATAATCGCACAGTCCGATTTTTCTTCCTTTGCTATACAAGAAGTTTCAGTTATTTAAGGTCTGAGTTGACTATATTGGTGGACAGCAATACTCACACTGCTGTTCTTATTACACAAATCTGGTTTGCTTACAGTATCATTTCCCTTCTAGAAAATTTACTGCTACTTTAAAAACAGGAAAGCCAGAGGTGGTACGTCATTCTCCATGAAAGATAATGTAGAGTTGCCCTACTTTTAAACTGTAAATGTGCTGAGATACCATGTCTTAGGCTCTTGTTTGATAGCCACGGTCATTCTGTGGTCAGCTTTTACAGCATTACTAGTTTGTGATATTTATTTATTTATTTATTGACATTTGTTTACCAAGGTCCAATTGGACATAGGTGTTCTTTTTCAGTGGAGGCCCGAGCAGAAAAGCTTCCAAGTATCATATTTAATGCAAGCAATACTTTTAATAACAAATTTTATAATGGCGATTCAGTGAATACATAGCATAGTAGTCAGTGTAATAAAATTGATATTGTTATTCACAAACATTAAATTAAAATCATTGTACTGATAATTTATAGATAGAAGAGTGGTATCTAAGATAAGGAGTAATTTAAGAAATGCAACAGAATGAGGTATTGCAGGGCATAAGCAAGTTTAAATTTTAATAGAGAAGTAGTGATGGAAAGGAAATTTGGTTGTGATAATTAGAATTATGTATAACGGTTCAAAAAGTAAAATAAGGTGAGGTATTAGAAGGGGATAAGCAGGTTAGGTGATTTTGTGCTTTAAAAGGAGATATAAGAAACGTGATAAAGAGTGTTAGAGAGTTATGTCTCAGCAGAGGAGAGGGACAAAGCCAGATGGCAGAAAGGATGTCTCTTAGTCATGGTTTGAAAAGATGAAAGAATGAGATAGACCTGATTGATACAGGAATTTTATTCTAACTACACTATTGGAATAGAGACTGACCCCAGCAGCCCTTTGCAGTTTGTAGATGGTAAGCAATTGTTTATCATTTGACCAAAGGGAGCATTTCAGAAAATAGTACTGGAGTATGGGGCTAGTTTCTGACCAAGCAGATGGGTATGGATGTTTTTGTCAGTTAAGATAAGCTGGGTATAAGACAGGCAGTGAAAAGGTTTGAACCAGTTAAGTGTTTTTAATGTTAAACAGTGGTGGATCTGGTAAGGTTTATTACAAGCGAATCTGGTGACTTTTAAGATTGTTATCAATTATCATGCCAATCAGTTTTGTATATGGAGGAAATGTCAATCATGCTATTATTTAAGGAATAATTAAAAATTTTTTTTTGTTTTTCACGGAAATGGGATTTGCAAAAAAGAGAAGAAATTCAGATTCTAGAGTAATTCTCTGAATATGCATTAGGTTGTCAGAAATGCAATTAGGTTAGAATCAACAGCATATTGTATGAAGGAATCTTGCTGGGAAGATTTATGTAGATTGTTAGTGAATATATTGAATGGAGCCCTGTGGCATGCCAGTATTGACAGAAAGGAACTGAGAAAAGGTGGGGAGGGATTTAACAGACTCGTATCTATCAGTTTTGTAGTTTTTAAATCATAATAGTGCAGGTTGTGATAGCCTGAGGGAAGATAGTTGGCAGAGGGAGTTTTTGGTGAGAGACTAGATCAGATCAAGGAAACAGAGGAAATGAGATTGCCTTTGTCTCTGGTTTTGTTAATAATATCTATGATGGTTATTAAGGCTGTGGTAGTGCTATTGGGGGGGGGTCTAAAACCATGCTGTGTGAGTGTCAGGAGCTTTTCCTGAAAGATAAAGATACATTGAATACATTGTCTGCTGACAAAGGTGATAATATGGTGATATGGTGATAGGTCTGAAATTGGTTATATCAGATGCATATGATTCCTTGATAGATCTATTAATAAGAACAGACACGGGATAGGCTATGGAACTAGCTGAAAGCTTGAGGTATTTTACTGGGAGATTATCTGTTGAATGGAGCAGAGTTTGAGAGTTGATGTAGAAGGTTGGAATGGGTTTTAGGGTGAAGTAAGGGGTGTTTGCCCTCTGAGTAGAGGGCATGTCAGGATTGTTATGACAAAAATCTTTAGTAAGTACTTTAATGTTTTCTATAAAATGTTTGTTAAATTCAGCAGCTTTATCAAAGGGAGTGTTATATGGGGCAGGATTAGAAGTGTTGGTTATTCCAGGATGGCGTATATTATTACTAAAAAAAACAGAATTTTTAGGATTGGAACACTGATTTAGTAAGGAGTTACTGTAGTAGATTTTCTTGTCCACATTAGTCTGACTTTTAGTGCCATTATACGATTCTTTAATGAGTTGTAGAATTTGGGGAGATCTATGTTTTAACTCTTCTTTCAAGCCCTATCTGTTTCATGCATTAGGTGCCTGCTTTGAGTGGATAACCAAAGAATGTGTTTATTCCTTTCCTTGTTTTGTTCTACTTGGAGCCAGACTGTTAAGGGTTTTCAGGAAAAATTGTGTTAAATTTGTGTACAGCTTTGTCAAGTGGAGTATTTTTGATAATAGACCAGTTAAAGCATTATTAAACATATCAGGGTTAAAAGTAGTATGGTTATGGGAAGTTCTAAGCAAGTGTTGTTCGATATGAAGGGTACCAAGTCCATTTGCATATACAGGGAGGTGGTCACTGAGAGAATCAGAGAGGGTGTCAATGAAAACATACTTAGTGGAATCAGAGACAAAATAGGTTGAGGTTAGTAGATGGGTATTTTGGGGAGATAATCTGCCAATCAAAATTAATGTTACCTAAGACATACTTCTCAACCTGTTAGAACAAGAAATCTGGAGAAAGCCTAAAATAATGGGGGGAAAAGGCCCAAAATGGAAACAGGTTTTAAATATTGCTCTTCTAAAGTTAGACATTTGCTAGAAAAGCAGGATTAGTGTTAGCATGCATTTTCTGAAAGATAGGAAGTCTGAAACTCAAATGTACATCATTATTTAATGACTTCATTCCTCAATTTTTTGCCAAAAAACAAATTTTATGAGGAAGAGACAAAACATGAGTCATAATTCTGGAAAAAAATGGATAGTTAAGAGGTATGACCTAAAATTATAGTTTCATTAGAAATTGCATGTTACAGTCAGTTTAGAATATTTTCCCACATTGTAGCATTATTGCCTGGAAGATTATAGAGCACTATGACACATGGTTGTTTACGGTTATTTAGTTTATGAGAGTAGATGAGGTGTTCGGCATATGGAACTTGAGAATACGTTTATTATAGGGTAGGATTTCAGTAGAATCACACCACCACATTTTTTTCAGCCCTGATAATATTATAACCAGGGAGTGATATTTCAGAGTCAAGTATGTGGGGGTTTAAGCCATGTTTCAGTTGTGATAAGAATTGGTGGTTTATTGTGGGAGAGCCATGCATGAAGCTCTGAAATTTTATTATAAATGTTACCAGTATTTAAATAAATTAAGCTGTTTGGGTAAGTTACAGTGAGTTGTGCTGGGTATTGATGGTTCTGATGCTGGTGTTGTGGTTGTTGGGTTTTGACAGTTCTGGTGATAGCAGTGTGGTTGTTGGGTTTTGACAGTTCTGGTGATAGCAGTGTGGTTGTTGGGTTTTGATGGTTCTGGTGACAGTAGTGTTGTTGGCTTTTGATGATTCTGGTGATGGTGGTGTGATTGTTGGGTTTTCATGGTTCTGGTGATGGTCATGTGGTTGTTGGGTTTTCATGGTTCTGGTGATGGTGCAGTTGTTGGGTTTTGATGGTTCCGGTGATGGTGGTATAGCTGTTAGGTTTTGATGGTTTTGGTGATGGCGGCATGGTCCCTGTTTTGGAAGGAGAGGGTTGGGCTTGGCAGGATGATTTTTGGAGGCTACTGGGGAGTCAGGACAGAAGGAGGGACCAGGGTTGGGGTGAATATCCTGACAGAGTGGTAAGAAAGTGAAAGATAGATAAGTTTGATAAGCTTGTTTTAGTTTAACTTTAAGAGTTAATTTAATTTTGGTGTAGTAAGTGAGGCTTTAAAATTTGAATTTGAAGTAAAGATTGGGTGAGTCATTGTATATATTGGAAGTGATTAATGATGAAGTCAAGTGATTTGAAGGGTTAGAGGTGAAGCAGATACTGGGCGAAATGTGCATAACATTGAGCGATGTATGGTAGGTTGTTAGGTGATAAAACAGGAAGAGTAAGGATGCAGTAAATTTAAGAGTAGCATGGTATGTAGGTTTGTAGAGAGGTCAGTGAGAGATGAGCTAAAACACTGGGGTAACAAATATAGGAAGGGAAGGAGTGGATAGATGAGTGGGAAAGATGGAGTAAGTTGTGATCACGAGGGGGGAGGGTCAGTTGGTAAATATAAGTGGAAAGAAAGTTGAAGTGCCTAAGTGCTGACTGATGATTTAGGAATTGTGTGTATATTATATTGCCTGGTGTATGTCTATATGGGTTCCTATCAGTTCATCGAAACTTCAGCAGTTTGAACACTATATGTTCGAACTGTGAAGTTTGAAAACTGATTATCGCGAAGCTGCGGAACACTGAATTCTTTCCCAGGGAAATAATTCAGTGGGCCATTTCTGTGTCTTCACGATTTTCAGTACTGTGTTGGAAAGTTACGGGTCGGGTTCAGGTAAGTGTGCGATTGTGCGGACATTAGGGTTAGGGCACGGGTTAGGTGAGTTAGGGTTAGGGCACGGGTGAGGTGGGTGTGCGACAGTGACAGACTTTTGGGTTAGGGTGGGATAGGTGAGTTAGGGTTAGGGCACGAGCCAGGTGAGTGTGTGATAGTGACGGACCTTAGGGTTAAGGTTTGGGTTAAGGTAAGTGGATAGATAGTAGTGTATGTACAGTTTAGTGTAGAGTTAGATGTAGGATTTTAAGTGTATGTGTGTGGATTGCTGGTTTTTTTGGTGTGCTTGTGTTGTGTGTGTGTTTCTTGGAACAGTGATTTTTTTCCCTGGGAAAATAATCGCTGTTCTAAGCCTTCATGGTTTTGCACTTTGAGGTTAGAAGTTCGAACATATGGTGTTCGAACTTCTGCCATTTCGTCGAAGTGATATAGACCCGTCTATATTTATGTGCATGCCTTTAAGAGGAGTGGGTCATAGGTGAAGATCGGGGTGGAAAACAGATCCTATAAACGTAATGTAATGAGGTGTGGCTGGAGAATTAGGGGTGGAAGGGAAGCATAATAGGAAACAGCTCCAACACCTGCAGGAGGATTTTTTATCTGTATATGCTTTCACTGAAACAATGTTGTGCTATAGAAACAGTAGTTTAACACATACTTTGGAAGCATGAGGGTTATGCTATTCCATCAGGCTTCAGTTACAGCAGAGCTGTTTTGAAGAAGAAGTAGCATAGATAGGGTAGGGGCGAGAAAAGCAGCTCCCCTTGGTGCAAAGTGTGTGTGTGTGTGTGTGTGTGTGTGTGTGTGTGTGTGTGTGTGTGTGTGTGTGTGTGTGTGTGTGTGTGTGTGTGTGTGTGTTGTTTGGGGGGGGTGTTATAAACGTAATGTAATGAGGTGTGGCTGGAGAATTAGGGGTGGAAGGGAAGCATAATAGGAAACAGCTCCAACACCTGCAGGAGGATTTTTTATCTGTATATGCTTTCACTGAAACAATGTTGTGCTATAGAAACAGTAGTTTAACACATACTTTGGAAGCATGAGGGTTATGCTATTCCATCAGGCTTCAGTTACAGCAGAGCTGTTTTGAAGAAGAAGTAGCATAGATAGGGTAGGGGCGAGAAAAGCAGCTCCCCTTGGTGCAAAGTGTGTGTGTGTGTGTGTGTGTGTGTGTGTGTGTGTGTGTGTGTGTGTGTGTGTGTGTGTGTGTGTGTGTGTGTGTTGTTTGGGGGGGGTGTTGGGGTGTGATCCACTGATCAGGATCATTCTTTAATGCAATACTGGCATCTAAGAACTGGTATTGCACTTGCCATGAAACCTGAGCACTGTAGTACTCTTTGTGTGGTCCAAACTGTAACAACAGCTTGCTACACTTTGCTACACTTTGTCAAGTAGTTTGCTACAGTTTAAAAGTAAAAAAGAAAAAAATCTATTTTTTTAAACTAAAACTTGAGCAGTGTAGAGCTCCATGCAGGGAGGGTATAAACTGTAGTAACTCTCTGCTAAAGTTTAAAAGTATACAAGAAAAGCTCAGTAAATATGAAACTGAACAGATTGACCTTAAAATGGGTAAAATTAAAAGGGACATCCATGATTATAAAAATGGGCGGGCTTTCCTATGGAGAGCCAAAGGTAAAACCATTAGTCAGAATGAGAATTGGCATTACAAAACAGGAAAAAGAAAGCAATATTGTGTTTCATTTGTTTCGCCGGAAGGCACAGGATATACTACTGATTCCGAAAATGACATCCAGACATTTCCACCTTTGCCTGTAGCACAGCATCCAGAAGCACATCAACAACAATTTCAGAGCAATGGGGACCAGGGAAATAATAACACTAGAAAGAAAAGAGGAACTCAATAGGTTTTAACAACAAATGAAGGACATTTTAAAAACATGCATAAATGAGGTAGATGGCAATGATTGCATTGTTGCTAATAATGTATATGTTGTAAATTTATTGGGAACTGGTCTGTCTAATGAACAAATAAGTATGCTGAATTTAGGGATTAAAATTTTACCTACTGTAATACCAAGATTACACATTTTAAAGCAGGAGGTTTTCCAATTTGTATGCAAGTTGCACTTGAAATATTTTTTTCTAGATAAGACTGATAAATATGATGTTAATCAAATTTTTGAAGAAATGAGTGAAGAAGATAGTTTTTATTCTTGTTCTTCTGATTTTAACGAGGAGGATATTAAACCTAATGCATATTTTGCTTTAGATACATCTGCAGTTCATTTTAAAAGGACATTCATTCCCCCATTTGTTAATGAATGTATCAAACAGTTTTCTGAAATGTTTAATTATGCTGACTTTGTTGATAATAGGAACACCATCCAGTACAATTTAACCAAAAACAAATGGGCAGCTTTGAAAAATTTAGCTGATAGGAAAGATCTTCTTATCAAGCCAGTGGACAAAGGCAACAAAATAGTTATTTTACATTATTCCCAGTATTTAACCATGTGTTTGCAACATCTTAATATTAATATGGTATATGAAGTGAATGATAATAACAGATATAGTGAGGTAATAAACAAGTCTGTTGGTTTATTACAAAAAGGTTGTCATCTTGGTTATTTTACTAAGAGAGAACTTGAAACAAAATTTAAAGCGGAAGGGTGCAACATGGCTACTTTTTATTGTCTGCCAAAAATTCACAAAGACAATAGTAATCCTCCAGGCAGACCTATTGTGTCAGCTTCTAACTACTTTTTCACAATATTGGGATTTTGTTGCATAATATTTGTTGCCTTATGTACAAAAACTTCCATTATATATAACAGACTCATTTGATTTTCTTGGTAAAATTTCTACAATTTAGTGGAATGCCAATATGGACTGGATTACCCTTGATGTGCACAGCTTATATACCAATATTAAACATAGAGATGGTATATCAGCAGTACAATATTTTTTAAAAGACAGTCCAGTATCACATTATATAATGGAACTACTGGAGTTTTGTTTGATAAATAATTATTTTAGTTTCAATAATACCATATATCACCCCCATGTATGCCAAACTATTTATGGGTAAATTTGAATTGGATTATGTTTACAGGAGTATATTTTTCAGAAATATGTTTTATTTTATTATAGATATATTGATGATTTGGTTTTTATATGTGAAGATGGAGAAAGTAATGTCCAGGATTTACTGAAAGAAATTAGTAACAATGTGCATGATTTGGAATTTGATAGCTTACAGTTTGGAAAGGAGAGCAGTTTTTTTAGATTTACATTTAACTGGTTGTGAAAATGGGTTCATTCGAACCTCGATCCATCGGAAGTTTATAGATGGAAGCCAGTATTTACATGGCAGTAGTCGCCATCCCCTCATGGTTAAGCCTCTTCCTTATGAGGAGTTGGTTAGGTTAAATAGAATTTGTAATAATGAAGCCGATCTATATAAGGAAATTCGTGAAACAATGTGTAAGTTTTTACATAGGGGGTATGCTAGAGATATTATAGTTGAGGCAGTGGGTAAAATTGTTGGATCATGCCCTAAGCTACATCATACACATAAAAATAGTGAAATTTACACAAAATAGGGTGTAGATCTAATTTTTTTTGTTACAACCTATAATATTTTGAGTGAGAAAGTTTATGATATGATCAAATATTACTGGTCTTTTTTAAAAAGAGATGATAAGCTGAATAAAATAGTGGATAGTAAACCATCTATTTCCTATAGAAGAGGAAATAATTTAAAGGATAAATTGGTTAAAGCTTATTTTATAGCACCCGAGGAAAATATATTGTTTCCCTTAGAAGGGGTTGGCACAGCACCGTGTAACAAATGTAATGTGTGCAGGTGTGTTGTTTGTAATTTTGGTAGAATTAATGGTAAGAACTTTGAACCTAATAATAGATTTTCTTCTGATACCGATGGTATTATATATTGCCTTAAATGTCCATGCAATCTGTTTTATATTGGACAAAGTAAAAGAAAATTTAAGGTTAGGCTGCAGGAACACATCAGAGACATCAAAAAACAAAGAGCAGAAAGTTCTATAGCTATGCATTTTATGGAAAAACATAATAGTGTTTTTTCCTTAATAAAAGCTACAATTTTAAAAAAAGTGTTTGTTAGAACTGGAGATACTGCATTATTAAAAATGTGTTGTTAAGGAAAGAAGCAATGTTTATTTTAAAATATAACACTCTTTTACCTGGGGGACTGAACCATGAACTGAATTGGAAATATTTGCTTTAGTGAGTCATGGCGATGGTTATTTTAACTGTGTAATTGTTTAATTGATTAATAACTAAATGTTTGATTGTTTTCATTGATGAAGTAATGGGGTATATATAGGGTAAGTGTGAATAAGGAATGTTACTTCTTGAAGGCTGTGTTGGCCGAGGCGCTAAAGTGCAATTAAACTTGGATCTGCACCTGGTTGTCTTTTTCTTCACTTCAGTTTGTTTGTTTTGGTGGTTGTGAAGTTTATAAACTGTAGTAACAGTCTGCTAAAGTTTAAAAGAAAAAATCAGGGGCAGGAGCAGGACCTGAATGTCTGGGGCAGGGGGATCCCAGTAAAGGGTTTTTTTTGCTCTTCCATGGAAGAGCCTAGCAGAGGTTTGCCTCTCTATAATAAGTCAACTAGACTAAAGTGTTTTCTTTTTCTTTTTTTTGCTCTTTAGTGGAAGAGCTCTGGGGGTTGTGATTGAGTAATTATAATGAAGTGTTTTTTTATATATATATCTTTTTTTTTGCTCTTCATTTGATGAGTTGAGGAGGTGAGACACTGGTTCATGATATGAGCACAGGATGCTGGCTGAGACAACTATGGTTCTGAAGGAAAACACTATGAATCTACCAGTGAGTAATCCTCAGACACTTATAATTTCACAATAAACAAGCTGAGTGCAGGAAAGTTTGCATAGAAGAGAGTAGAGGAACAAACTAAATTTGACTGAATATCAATTACCTGAAGGACAAAAAGGTCATCCAGTCAAAAAAGTTATAAAAATACTGCTTAAGGTTGTAAGCATGGATTTTGTGATAGGACACTACACTCTCATTACTATTATAAGACAATGGACAGTAAGAAATACAACAGCAATCCACTGTAAGCCTTAAGTGAATAATCCAGTGGCCCTTAACAACATCATAATGGTCCAAGAACACTGATGGAACCAAGGAAGGCACAGCTCTCCAGGTTACAAACATAGTTTATTGTAGGTCATAAGTGCTTTCGCAGCCACTGCTGCGTCATCAGATAACAAACACAATGAACAAGAACTGGCTTTTAAGTAGAAAGGTGAAACAGTGTTAAATCACATGACCACAACATTTAAAGAAATACTGCTAAAACATGTTATTTAAACAACACATAAAAACGTACATATAAAGACAACATAAAAACTGTATAAAAAGTAATTAAAGTAAGATTTCTAGCAAAAGGTTTCAGAAAGTCCTTTCTTTAACACATTACACTCACATTCAGTAAGACTGTAAGTGGATAAGTTCCAAACTAGGTGTTTTTTTTTCTTCATAAATGCCTTCTTGATATTTGGGTCTATATATACGAACGGCTGAAATATCGAAAGTGCCATTCACATTATTTGGTTTTGTGGGGGGCTACGCCCCCACCCCCCCCACTAATTATATATAACAACTCCGAGATCGCACTACAGTGAGGAAAGGGCAAAATTCCTGATCTTCACTGCATCCCAATCCCACAAACCAGAACTCAATGAATGGCACTTTCGATAATTCAGCCATTCGACATTCGTGCTGTTCGATAATTTAATATAGACCCTGATATTTGGTGTCCCAATAAGATCCTCCTCGGGCTTCCTCTTCTGTCTGCCCTGACTTCGTGAGTGTGTTTGTTTGTTTTGATGGCACCAATCTTTTATAGGAAGAGGGAACAGAAGTCTGTGTGAGCCTAAATGGTGTGAGGCTCCATGGGTCGAATGAATTTGTGCCCATTAAACCCAAACTGAAGTCAAGACCACTAGACCAATGAGAGTATTTGCCTTTGCATCTGCAATTATATATGTTTGATTTCTTGTTAGCTAAAGCAGTATTTTTACTTGCTCATAGGACATGTTGTATATATGTTTATACAGTTTTTATGTTGCATTTATATGTACATGTTTTTATGTGTTGTTTAAATAACATATTTTAGCAGTCTTTCTTTAAATTTTGTGGTCATGTGTTTTAACACTGTTTCACCTTTCTACTTAAAAGCCAGTTTTGGTTCATTGTGTTTGTTATCTGATGATGCAGCAGTAGCTGCGAAAGCACTTATGACCTACAATAAACTATGCTTTTAACCTGGAGAGTCATGCCTTCCTTGGGTCCATCAGTGTTCTTGGATTATTTGCTTTTATTTTTGTTGGACTCTGTGCTCTGGGAAGTTGGTAGTAGTTCTTCTTTAACATCATAATGGTACAATCTGAGATCCCTGCAGAAACTGTATGTAGTGAATGAGCTAAGAACTCAGGATGTGTGAGCAGTATTCAAGCTTCTTTTCCTGATTTTATTTGAAGAAAAGAGGGTAAGTTAGATAGAAAGTCTTGTATTTAGCTGGAAGAGACAGAAAAGATGAAAATATTATTCAAAGAGAACATAGGATAAGCACACCTACCAATGTAGCATAACTCAGAATGCAGTACAAACAAAACCTTACCAAAACAATTCCTCTAAACTGTACATAAGCATTTGGAATCTGTTCCTTACCCATCATTTTCCAATGTTATTTTTATCATAAGCATTTGATAAATGTATTTGAGGACAATGACATGTTTCAGAATCCATTAAGTATCACCGTGATCAATGAAATCTTATTTCTTTAAGAATCAGTTTCCAGTTTGTTGAGAAATTGTGATGCTAGCTACTCAAAACCTACTGGCTATATTTGGCATATTGAGTGTCTCCTGAGATAGCATGCTTGATACTGTTTGACAGACTTTACATCTGTGAGGGACTTCTGATCTCATCAGCTTCAATGTAAATTATAGGATCTTGTAATCATATGACTGTTACGACACCTCAAAGGAATTATTCTTACTAAGCAAACTGTAATGTGGTAAATGCATCTTTTTGCGGGCTGTCTGCCAGAAGTGCAAGACTGAATTGTGCAAGGCATATTATCTGGGAATCTAAACTGCTATTCAAACAGCAAAACAGAGCACTGCAAAGCTTGTTGTTATGTCACTAAAGTACTTTTGCAGAGATGCTACATCCCCTGAAGTCTGAGGCTATATCCACCCCAGCCCTGTTGCTCACATATGCCAACTTTGGGATCACTGTACCTCATGAATACTCCAAAATACTACATCCTCAGACTAAGTCTATATGCTTATCGTTTATACCTGCAGTTCTGAGGACTGCATCTGTGGGTTTCTTTTTCAATAAGCACAACATTATATGTATTTGGGATGCAACTATCAAAATGAGACCTCTTGATATTGCTTTAAGGTGGATAGTGTTTTATAAAAAAAATGCACTCCCATGTTTCTGAACATGATCCTTTCAAATGTAAGAGAGTAAGTGAACACCTTGAACCTGGTTGGCGGAGCAAAGGATAGCAATTATTATAGAAAAAATATATCAGTGTAAAGCACAGAAGAATGAAAAGACAAGAAGACGAAAGAAAAGTGAAGAAACTTTTGAGTAGTTTTGTTTTTTACTGAGATGAGTTTATTTTGATGTTTTTTTTTTCTTGTCCTTATTAAAGTTTTTAATTGTTGAATGTTAATGTCAGATTTCATTATTTGTTGAGATCTTGTTGATAGGTTTTTAAATTTCTGATTTTATTTGCATTTGTTTACAAATGTTACCAGCTTGGTGATTTTTGTTGTTAATTTGCAGCTGGTTTCAACTTTTGGCATATAGTTCAGAACTGATGCCTTAATGAATAGCTTGATATACAGTGGTTTAGATTTATAAGTGTTGATTTTCAGCTTTATAGTTAATGAACATGGATTATAGATAAGCTTCTTCCTATAGTAAGGTTTGAGTCCGTCAGCCTCCATTTTGCCTGCTGTGGGACAAGTCACTTAATCAGATGGTGCTTCCAGGCTGACTCTAAAAATGATCCATGATGATCAGTGCTTTATCCTTGTTAATAAATAGAAACAACAATACATTTAGAAACATGAAGCATTTCATTTAAGTGTGCAATTTTTTGTTTGAAGTAAATTAAGTCTAGTATTCTGTTTTAGCTTATTGTTTTGCAGATAAAATAATTGCTCAAGGCAACAAGCAAATGGCATGCACATTTGTAGAAAGTGACAGCTCATACATTGGTCATTCCTTTTACATTTACTACAATTAGTCTCATTTTTTTTAATTTTTCATTTCTAAACATTTATGCTTAAGGAAGAATAAAAAACAATGTGAATGTGTGTGTGTGTGTGTGTGTGTGTGTGTGTGTGTGTGTGTGTGTGTGTGTGTGTGTGTGTGTGTGTGTGCCTGTGTGTCTGTGTGTACTTTGTATCTGTACAGAATTCCATACAAACTGATTACTTCTAAAAGACCTGTCCATTAGCTGCACATTTGCTTCTCTGTGTCCTTGGTAAGGGAAAGTAAATAAAAACTGCTTGTCATCTTCTCCAAATTAGCTTTTAACTTGTTGGTTATCTGTCTGGGAGCTGCTTACCAAATCACAGGCTCTTATTTAGATACTAAAAAGATAAAATAAACATAATTAAAAATGAAACGTGGGATCCTCAGATGGAATAACATGAAAGTTACAGGACAGGCTGTGCAAAGCATGGGAGACAGAATGGTAAAGGGCTCAGCATGCATTGCAGGAGGGTCAGAGTTTAGGAATGCAGGAGGGTCAGAGGTCAGGGAACTTTAGGTGGCAGAGGTTATGGGGTCTGCAGGAGACTGGGAGAACATCAAGGAAGAATGTCAGTGCTACAGAGAGTTGTGGACTGGCTATGGATATGAAAAAGAGTAGCGTGAGTTGAGAAGGCACAAAACAGGATAGGATGGGATGGGAAAATGTAAGGGAGGGCAGGAGGCCAAAAGGCATGGCAGAGGTTGCTAAAAAACTAAAGACACTGGCTTGGCACACAGTAAGTTGAAAAAAAAGTAGGAGATACACCCAAGAAATGAACAAAAAGAGGGAAAGAAATCTAAGATAGAAGCAACAGCTACTAATGAAAAGAAGACAGAGTCAGGGATGGCCAGGCAGGAACCAAAAGAAAGAGGAGGCACATTGTCACATGGATGAAAGAGGTGGAATAACAAAGAAGACTCATAGGAAACATGCAGGAAGGATACAAAATTGATCAGAAACATCATACACAGCTCTAGATTTAAAAAAATGGATAGAATTAGATGCAGTTATTTGCAAAGGATTTGTTATGTCTGGACAGCAGGTCAAGGTTCTTTTTCTCCCAGCTGTACTACAGCAGAAGGCAGTTAGCACCTGCTACTTGGAACCTCCACAGAGTGGGTACAGAAGTCTGAATTGTATTTTCAGTTACTTTAAAGAAATGCAGTGGGGCTAGTACAGTGAGCTATGTCCATGAAGCTAGTCAGGCACGTGCTAAGAGATATCACGCATGCGGCGGAGAGGATGGGAAGAGGGACACTGAGCAAATGCCCTAGTGAATGCATATTCTATAGGCATTAATAGGTTCATAGGTTCATAGGTAGGTACTAGGCTATTGGCCCTGGGGCCTATACAAGCCCAGCCAAAAAGGTACCCTGGCTTTTGCCACCCAAGAAAATTATTTTCCTGTGCCACTGTCGGGCAGAGCCACAGAGGTGATCCCCGGGGTGAATTTCCTATTTCCCATCCAATCATCAAGATTTTTCTTGAAGAGTGCTAATGAGGAGCTTTGTTTGATATAGATAGGTAGTTTATTCCAGAGTATGGGAAATCTCAGGGACAGGAATCTATCCCTCCGGCATGTTCTGTTTATTGTGGTGACAAGATTTAGGTCCCTTGAGCATGTAGCTTGGAGGGATTGGTATTTCTTTAAGTGGAGCATGTCCAACAGCTCTGGGTTTGACATAGCTTTGTATTTTAGGCAGAGATCACCTCTGAGTAGGCGATCTGCAATGGAGTACAGCTGGAGTTTTTTGAGACGGTCTGCATAGGGTATCTGTTTGAGACCGATAATCCTCTTTGTGAGGTATTTTTGCAGCCTTTCCAGTTGTTGTAGATGTCTTGTGAGGTACATACCAAAAGGGGCGTTGTACTCTATAATGGGTCTAATGACTGATGAGTAGAGGGGAACAATGACCTCTTTTTTTCTGGATGAGAAACCTTTTGTGATGAGGTGTGCCACATAGAAGGATTTCCTGACTACTGTGGTGATGTGATTATCAAAGGAGAGACTACTGTCCACCTGTGTCCCAAGGTCTGTTATCACACTTTCGGTGTTAAGTGCACTACCGTCTATGTTGTAGTTCATGGGTACAGAGTTTTTACCAAAGGGGATGACAATGCACATTTTGGCATTGAGCTTGAGGCCATGGCTTTGACACCACTGGAGGAAGACAAAGTGGTGGACTGCTCAGAAATGGTTTCAGTACAGGACCAGGTGAGCTGGGTAATAGGAACAGTAGGTCCATTAAGATGGTTGATGAGGTAAGGAGTGAGGCGGATTGAGGAACACAGGGACAACAGTACGCAACTAATCACATAGGTCTACTCATAAATACTTTAGAGTGGATAAACTTAAAAGTTCTTGCCACTCTTTATGCATAGTTAATACTTCTGACCTCTCAAATCAAGTAGAGCTGTACATGATAACCCTGGTGTAAATCTGTGTCTACCCAACTAGCCATCAGGACTAGCCTGAAAGGTATAGGTATTTACAGAGCTACAGGCTTTGTGACGCAATAGGAGGTCAGATAGGAATATGTCTTTCGTGGCTCAAAAAGAGAGATGTAGGCAGCTAGTAGCTAGTAAGAGAGTTGTACTATTGAGATAGTTGAAAGATTTAAGACCTTTAATTTCTCTGGTTAAAATTACTTGGGTCTTTACAGTTGAGTGACGTACTCACATCTGTACATGCCAAAGAGAGCATTGTATTTGATGATGAGTCTGATCAGGAAGAGTACATGGTAAGGTGACATTTTCAGAATTTGAGGATATTCCTTTGGCATTCAGCTGAATTCCCTGACTATAATGGAAACATGATTATCAAATGAGAGTTGTCCATATAGTTACCCGGGCCTCATATAACCATATCTTTTTGCAGAGGAGTGCCACTTAGAGAGATCCATATGGATTAATTTCCCAAAATGCTTAGGTTGTTTACATACTTTTACAGGAATGGACCCCGTTCTTAAGTCAGGGCATAATTAAAGTTCATGAAATCAGTTTTGTGTCAAGTTTTGCAACTTAATTGTGCCCAGAATTGCCTTCTTCTGCAGCTCATATGAGATTACATGTTCTGGTGGCATATTTAAGTATCTATTTCATCTGCATCTCATTCTTATATTTATTTATTAATCTTTTGTTGACTGGATTAGTCCCACTAGGCTAGTAGCCTCTTCAGGGAGGTGGTATTTATAATACTCGGGGAAATTTTGCACGGGCATTGCGGAACTTCCCCTACACTTTTCCGTAGGGGGGGGTGCGTTTATGTGTGGTGCATTTGCTTCCTACTTCCAGTCCAAGTGTCGAAGTGGGTTGGAGAAGCAGAAAGCTACCATAAGCAAAAATGGAGGCTGTAGAGCTGAATGCTAAGGTAAATTGTCATTTTGGTGCTGTTGAACAGCAGATATGATTAACTCATTGGTGAAGGAGTCAGAAGTGAACTATAGCTCATGAAAGGATTATGGTGTGTCAGACATGGAGGAAAAGGGAGTTGAGCCTTTTCAATGCAGTATGAAGGCAGTAGAAGGAGTGGAAATAGACTTGGAAGAGGTATTTCAGGCAGAAGCTTTTTTTGAATCTGAGGATGCTACACAGGATTGTATTGTTACAACCCTCCAGTTGGGAGGGTTGTGGGATGATGTATTGTTGGCGATGGTGGAGGAAAGTGGACCAGAAAATGGAAAGGATGTGTCCTTTGGAGAAATGATGGACAGAATACAAAAAGAAGAATGGCAGCAGAGTGAGGAGACGCAGCTGGAGAAATATAATATGCTGAGATGGTGAGAGAAGGAATATATTGTAAACATTTGGAAGAAATTAATGTTAGAAAACAAAGACTATTTAAGGCTCAAGCTGAAAAGAAGAAAGATGCTCCAATGGACAGATACAAGCTATAAGACAAAGTTATTAAGAGGTCAAGATTAAAACAAATGAGGTAAGAGTATTTATGCATATTAATAGAGACTTTCTGGGATATTATTTTCGATTCTGGGCAGATAATGAAAATATTTATAGAGGAATATGAATAAAAGAAAAACTGTTCACCATGGAACTTACTTAAGCCCTATTTTAGGGAAACTAAGAAAAAACTTAATATTCAATTCTGAACTGAAGTTTAAAAAGAGACTTTAAAAAGCACTTATTACATTTTTGCAATGATGTACTGAATTTATTGAAAGTATATGATAACAGAGGTCTATGGATTGTGGGGGGGGTAGGATTACAATGTGATATTGAAACTGGAAAATTATTATATTGCACATATTCCAAGTGTTATTAATGCTGAAGGATATA
Organism: Protopterus annectens; assembly: GCF_019279795.1. Lineage (NCBI taxonomy): Eukaryota > Metazoa > Chordata > Ceratodontiformes > Protopteridae > Protopterus > Protopterus annectens. The sequence goes on from NC_056737.1 coordinate 1,245,319,936, forward strand.
GAGGTTTGGTGAGATAATAAGGACAGCCAAAAACTTGCTTTTTGTGTGTAAAAATGGATTATTTAATTTACAAATGTGAAAAAAGAAAATGTTTTATATCTGGAGGTTTAGGACATGATGCAAACGATTGTGAACCTAAATGTTAGAACTGTAAAAAAGTGGGACATTTGGAGGGAGTATGAAGAAAAAGAAAATGAAGTAGTATCAGATATAGCAGAGAATGTAATAAAACAAGGTAATAAGGACAAAGCTGTAGAAATGGACGTAGAAGAGAAAAAATGGAAAATAAATAGTGATATCAAATGTAAATTACAGTAAATGTTGAAGAAGAGTCAAGTTTAAGTCAGAATGATGATACTAAATGGAATATAGTTAAACAAAAAAAGTAATTCAATTGGACAAAGAGTGAAGGAAAAGAAAAAATATAGAAGACTTAAAAAGAAAAAAGAAAGGGAAATGATTAATACATAGTATTATTTAAAGTAGAGTTATGTGCAAAGTTTTGTCAATAAATGCAAATAGTTTTAAAAAGTTGGAAAGAAAAATAGGGATTTTGGAGTAGTGTAAAAAGTTAGACAGTGATGTTATTATACTAGCAGATATTCATTTTTTGTCAAAAAACAAATGATTTCAAACAGAATTGTGGTGGGGGAAAAAGCAATATGGAATTTCAGGAAAGAGACCTGTTCAGGAATACTTGCATTATATAAAGATACAGTTAAAGTGTTAGATGTTATATTTGTTATGACAGGTAGAATTACTGTTGAGGTAAGATAGAGAGAACATTTTATGAGAATTATTGCATTATATGCTTATGTTATTAAAAAAAGGAGAGGAACGAGATATTTGGAAAGATAATGCAATATGTAGCAATTAATACAGAGATAATTGTTGTAGGTGACTTTAATTTTAGTTTAAGACAACCAAACAAAAAAGCTTATGATTTTAAAGTAGTTAAGGACATTATAAAACATGGACAGTTAAAAATATGGAATTTAGAGACTTGGATGTATAGAATAGGGGAGAAAAGAACCGATACAGATTATTTTTATCAGAAAGTTTAGTAGCAGTTGCACTAAGTTTTTACACCACTTCAAAATCCCTATCTTTCTTTCCAACTTTTTAAAATTATTTGCATTTATTAACAAAACTTTACACATAACTCTACTTTAAATAATATTATATATTCATCCTTTCCATAGGGCAATATGGATTATGCTAAACAAATGATGATTATATAAAGATAGAGAGAGGCATAAAAAATAAATGAAGTAACATGGGAAGATAAAGAGAGAAAAGAGATCATGAGATTATGGCAAAATCATGTAAAAATGAGAGAATTTTACAAAAATTTGTCAGACCGGTCATTACATTTTAAACTGAATATAAAAATGCTAAATGACGTATGAAAAGAGAAATATATAGAGAAAAAGAAATTATAAGAATTTAAATAATGATATGATTGAGTGTAGAGATAAGAATTGTGAGAATTTCTGTAGTAAGGAACAGAAAATATATGAAACGAATAAGAAAAAAATTGAGTTTTTATTGTATAAACAATATTTTTTAAAAATGTAAAAAACGAGCAGCTGCTGTGCAAAACAATGGAGAGTCCCAGTAAAATGTTGTTTTTCAGGAATCACAAAGACGCAAATTGATGGAAAAATCCCAAGCAGGATAACAGTCAAATTTGCTAAAACAGTATATAATTTATTGAACAGGTTAGCGCTTTCGCAGTAGCTTCATCAGACCTATAATAACAAAGCACTAAAACTGCATCATTTAAATACAATAAAAAAGGCGCCAAATCTATCAACATCTTAAAGATGTAAGCACTCATAAAATCATATAAAATAGGAATAATTATAAAACATGTATAATCAATATATATAATCAACAACATGAATACTTTAAATTCATAAAAATGTATATATGTTCATATACAAATTTGTACATACATATAAACAAAAAATGTGAGAAATGTGACATATATGCAAGTATAGTAGGCTCTACCCACAGTATTTAAAAATCATGATTTATTCTTTAACCTCCTTGATTTGAGTATGGGACGTAGTGGAACCTTCTCATTCAAGCCTGGTACTTTATCGGCCCTGAACTTGATTATCCGACTCCTAAATCAGAAAAAAACGAAATTACATAGAGACAGTACGGACTTTCATTTGGGCAATATCTTTACTTGGCCCAGGAATAGTTTCACTGACAATGATACTCACATCAGAAGAGTTAGTAATGCTCCTGATAGAAATGTTAACAGAAATGTTGTTAGAGTGAATGGAAATGTCCAAATGGTTGCAGCTGCGACCAATAGTGACTTGGGTGATGTTTCTGATAAGAATACAGAGAATGTGAATGTGGAAGTTGTTGATAATGTTGTTTCTGCTACTCTAACTCCCACCAGGAATCCCCTGGATGCCACTAATGTAGATAACAATATCAGGGATAGTACACAGACTCCTGGTTTAGAACCAGTTGTTAGGAGAAAAACAACCAATTCTATACACAGCAGAGCACTTGATGGTGTCAATCATGTTGTTATTACTGATCCCCAAAGGCTGGATACCCCACAACAGGAGGGGAATAGGTGCCCTTTTCCCATCAGAGTATTTGCCAGTGGAGAGAGGATATATCCCAGCAACAAGGGGAGACACAAGAGGAAGCTATCACCAGAGAGACAGTCGAATCGGACCATCAAGAAAATGTGGGAGGTCAAACAGTAGACACTGTATTTAATTTATCTGGGTATGCTTTAAATGAATTTGAGATACAGGTTCTGAGCAGAGGACTTACCTTCATTCCTACAATGGACAGTAAATATGAAGAAACTCTGAAGGATTTTAAATTATTCATTAGGAATTTGTCCTTGAAGGTTTTCTTTAAAAATTCAGATACCCCCTTACCTGATATTGCATTTAAAGCACCAAGTACCTTTATTCCCCCCATACACCCTCTGGTTGCTGCTTATAGTAAGTTGGTGGAGGATGACATCTACAAAATGGAACAGGGAAGGGTGACTAACAGGAGGTATAACCTTAATTACCGACAAAGAAGAGCCCTGAGCTCCCTATGCCACAATCGCAATATTGTTGTTCGACCAGCAGACAAAGGAGGTGGTATTGTGGTTTTTGATGCAGATAGGTATAGTCGAGATATGTTTCACATGCTGGCTGATGAAAGGTTTTATGTCCCCATAACCAACTCTGAGGTAGATACCATTATTTACACGATACATTCAACATTACTTGGATTATTAAATGAAGGGATTATCGACCAGGCCCTGTTTGACTATTTATATGTCCCCCATCCTCTGATTCCAACCATCCAAGGTCTACCTAAGATTCACAAAGATTTACATCAACCACCATTGAGACCAATTGTTGCTGGCAGGGGATGGTCCACTGAACCTTCATCAATCTTTGTAGAATCACAACTTAGACCATTAGTTGATGCTAATCCTTTCATTCTCAGGGATACTAAACAGTTCCTGTTAGATTTATATCAGTACATCCATGAGCATCCGGACGTTGAGAACCTTATATGGGTAACTATGGACGTACAATCTCTATTCACTGTCATACCGAATATTAATGGTAAAGAAATGATTGATTCCTATTTAAGGAGGTCCACTCTGCCCTCAGTCTATGACATACAGTTAATCACTTTTTTATTGGAACTAATCTTGGAGTCCAACTTGTTTTGCTTCCAAGAGAAGATGTTTCTGCAGCGAGATGGTGTAGCTATGGGCACATCTTGTGCAAATAGCTACGCCAACTTGGTCATGGCAGAGTGGGAGCATTGCCATCTATTTCGAAATGAATTATTTCTAGAGTTCATACCATTCTACAGACGTTTTGTAGATGATCTTTTTTTCATTTGGAGTGGCACCCTAGAATGTCTGGAAGATTTTTATGAATGGATCAACACTTCCAGTACATTCTTGAAATTTACTATGGAATGGTCATTTACTAGCATTTCGTTCCTGGATATCTACGTGGACAAATTACCTGGTGGCATGGTCAACACTGGAGTATATCGCAAACCATGCCATAGCAACATGCTACTTCACCGCTCCAGTATGCACCCAGGTTTTGTTTACAATAACATTGTGAAAGGACAATCCATGCGCATGTCCCGATATATTCCAGGGACGACTGATTTAGAGAAAGAATTGGAAGACTTGGGTTCGAGATTGATGGAACGAGGTTATAGCAGTTTGGATATAACTAAAGGCATGGATGATATTTACAGTCTCAGGGAAGGCAGAGCTAAACCCTACTTTTCAGAGGGAGCTAAAGAAATTTATACAGCTGACATAGGAGTCAATGGGAAGAAAGATGAATCCTATGATGTGAATAATAGCGTCACCTTTCCCATCTATTATACAAGAGACATTAGTTCTGTCAAAGATATTTTCTCCAAACATTGGCACATTCTATCGGTGGATCCTACTATTAGTGCCTTAACAGGTGAACGACCAAGATTTATCTACAGGAACAAGAAGAACCTTAAAAGGTTACTCTGTTACCCTAAAGCACCTTATATACCAACTTCATTGTCAGGTCCTTACATGACCCCATGCAATAGGTGCAATTTCTGCACCTATATTTCAACTGACCCTGTTTTTAACTATCCATATGGGTCTGGTGTGTTTCACATCCGTACAAAGGGTAGTTGCATGTCAAAGGATGTTGTCTATCTTGCATCGTGCATATCTTGTCCTGCATATTACGTGGGCAAGACTAATCGGATATTGAGAGACAGAATCAGGGAACATATGTACCATACAAGGAAAGGTAATTTACATAATGCCCTGGCTAAGCACACCAAGAATGAGGGCCCAGCACATCAGTTTAGGTTTAGGATATTGGAACAAATTTTTAAGACATATAGGAGAGGGGATATTAAGAATTACACCGAGACCAGAGAGATTAATTGGATAATCAAGTTCAGGGCCGATAAAGTACCAGGCTTGAATGAGAAGGTTCCACTACGTCCCATACTCAAATCAAGGAGGTTAAAGAATAAATCATGATTTTTAAATACTGTGGGTAGAGCCTACTATACTTGCATATATGTCACATTTCTCACATTTTTTGTTTATATGTATGTACAAATTTGTATATGAACATATATACATTTTTATGAATTTAAAGTATTCATGTTGTTGATTATATATATTGATTATACATGTTTTATAATTATTCCTATTTTATATGATTTTATGAGTGCTTACATCTTTAAGATGTTGATAGATTTGGCGCCTTTTTATTGTATTTAAATGATGCAGTTTTAGTGCTTTGTTATTATAGGTCTGATGAAGCTACTGCGAAAGCGCTAACCTGTTCAATAAATTATATACTGTTTTAGCAAATTTGACTGTTATCCTGCTTGGGATTTTTCCATCAATTTGCGTCTTTGTGATTCCTGAAAAACAACATTTTACTGGGACTCTCCATTGTTTTGCACAGCAGCTGCTCGTTTTTTACATTTTTACTCTCATTTGCCGTTTTGCTGCTGAGCATTAACTCTTCTGGGTTGATTTACATTTGTTATATAATATTTTTTAAAAGGCGAAAAAGAAGAAATTGCACCATATTTAAGAAAAAATAATCAAAAAGAATAATAGTGTAATGAGGGAAATGAAAGATTCATCAGGTATAATACATAGTACACAAGAGGAGATTATGAATATAGTAAAAGAATATATTAGGACTGTATTTAAAGAACAGAGAAGTAAGACATGGAAGAAATGGAAGGCATGCACATTTTCAGACATGGAGAATAAGGATTTAATTAAAAAAAGATAAAAATAGAAGAACTAGAACAGGTAGTACAAAGGAATGAATTTAGGTTCAGCAGCAGGACCAGAGAGAATAAAATATAAAAATGTATACAAATCTGACTATGGAGACAAAAATAGTTTATAAAGATATTAAATTAATGGTTAGAGAAAGTTTTTTCTATAAATAGTTATGTGGAGGTATCATATGATTTATATGGACAAAAGGAGACAAGGGAGAAATTGCATTAAATAATACAAAGTATAAGATTTTTATGAAAACGTTACACAAAAAGATGGAAGGAAAAGGATGGTAGGTAATGTTGTAAAGGATCATCTGTTTGGTATAAAAGGTAAAAAAGTTCAGGCCTTATTATTAATAATTACAGGGTTAGTAGATGATATAGTAGTTAGAAATGTTCAGGCAAAACTGATGGTAGGAGACTTAAGTAAAGCATTTGATTCAATACATCATTTAGGATTATGGGATATATTTTGATATGTATAATATATGTCAGAGGATTAAAAATGTATGCATGTCAGCATACAAGTATAATATAGTAAAGATTATGATAAATGGATGGTTGAGTGAAGATATTAAGTTAGAGAAGGGCATTAGGCAAGGATGCCCATTGAGTGGCACATTATTCACACGAATAATGAATATAATATCAACATACATGAATAAGGAGATGGATGCTAATAGTTATAGTTCTAAGAAAGGGATAAAAATGCACATATTGTTGAATTATGCAGATGACATTATCATTACAACTAAAAATGAATTTAGCATGAATGTAGTAATAAAGTGATTATAAGATATTAAGGTGTTTGGGCTAGTATTAAATAAAGGTCAAGGCTTAGGTTTTGAGGAAAGATTGCTGGAGCTGAATTTAATAAAGAAAAAGTTAGGATAATTGGAATAAGCTTTGGGAAGCAAGAAATTATAATTCTGTATAGAAAGAGAAAATAGAAGAATTTAAACAAATGTGTGTGTTTTAGAAGTCTTTTAGGCTTTCCTTTAAAAAGGAAGTATATTTAATAAATTCAGTACTATTAGCAAAGTCTACTTATTTAACTAGTGTCTTTACTGTTCCTTTAAAGTTAGAGATGTATACAATACAATATTTTGTATTATCTGAGGATCAAGGTTAAACCCTGTAAAAAGAGGAGTGCTATATGTGCATAATGAAAAAAGAGGTATAGGGTCAATAAACCCTATAGTGTATATGTCATCCTTAAATTTATACACAGTAATGAAGCATTTAAAAGATAATGAGGCTACTTTAATAACAAAAATATTATGAGGCTACTTTAAAAGATAATGAGGCTACTTTAATAATGAAAATATTATGAGGCTACTTTAGTAACAAAAATACTAAGTGTGAAGTATAAAATGGAATTTTGATTTTTTTTAATTCTAAAAAAGGAGGAGTTGTAATAAAGAAAGGAAAATTATCAAGGTAAGATTATTTTGTGGAAAAGTAATGTGAAAGAAATTGAAAATGATAGAAAATAAATGGTATAAAAAGATTACAGAAAAGGATTACAGGATATATCATTGGAAGGAATTAAACAATGATAGAAGGAATATTATTGCTGCAAGAATGAAGAAATGTAAAAAACATATAGAAGGTCAAGATTTTCTATGGAGACTGTCTATACAAAAGCTACCAGTGAAGGTGAATATGCCATGTAAAAGTATAAATGAAAGAGTTTTTCTATATTGTGGTGAATTTGAAATGTGTGAGGATGTTTTGATAAGATGTAGAAGGGTTCCTATTACTTGATTGAATGTTTAGGTTAGTGAATACCTAAACATTGATCTGGTAATAGCAAAAATACACAAATGGCCAATTTAATGCAGGGAAATAATTCCCTTGGCTGTTATGTGGATTTTGCCCCTTTCCCCACTGTAGAGCAATTTCAGAGTTGGTATATTTAGTTGGGGGATGAAGCCCCCCACTTTGTTTGGTTTAAATATCTATATGACACTCTGGGCCATTTTAAGCCTAGTCAGTTTCCCTTTTAGTGCTCAAATTATATTATCCCATTTGGTGATAGAGTGGCCTTACTCTTCCCCCCAATTCTATATTACCCCTAAAGAGAACAACTACAATCACACCATAGATAATTTGAGGGGACACATGCATGAGACAAAGCATTTAGGACTGCCCTTTGTCCATTAGTAGTACAGGAGGCAGTCTTGGGATACATTTTCTGCTCTCATCCATAGATTCATATTGCTCTTTAATATCAGTAGGGATGAGCTGTGTTTTATGTGGATTTGGAGTCTGTTCCAGAGTGATGGTATACTTTGTGAGATATAAATTGCTACACTCTGTATAGGTTCATTGAGATGGTGGAACTTGGAAGTTGATGACATGATGGTAAGTAGGAGCCTAGCTATTCTATGTATCCAGGAGACAAGATGGAAGGACAGTGCTACAAAACCACCTAGCTTGTGATCCAGATTCTACTACTCAGGAGGAGGACATGCTAGAAATGGTGTGGGAATGGTGGTGAGGGATGCTTGAGAAGACAGTGAGGGATGTCATCAGAATGAGTGACAGACTTGTGGCAATCAAATTCCAGTGTAATGATACAGCAGTATTCATAATGTCAGCCTATGCTCCACAGCAGGGTTGTGATAGTGAGAAAAAGAGTGCATTCAGGCAGTAGTTGCAGGACCTATTAGATAAAGCAAAACAATATGAATTAGTGTTGACAATGGGTGATGTGAATACATATATCAGGATAGAAAGAACAAGATGTGAGGACTGCCTTGGTCCACATGGGTGGGGTGACACGAATAATGAAGGAGCGGCCATTCTAGACTTCTCTCTGACAAATGGCTTGATGGTAGCCAATGCATGGTTCAGAAAGAGAGGCAGTCACAATATCACATATAAGAGTGGCCAACATGCAGTCAGGTAGACTTCCTCCTAGGAAGGCAAGGGCACTGGAGTAGAATCAGTGATTGCAAAGTCATCTCCAGCAGTATAGTCAGCCAACAGAATAAACCACTGGTTGCCATAATCAGCTGCAAGCAGTGGGTCAGAGAAGGCTCTAAGATCTACAGAAACCAGGCTGAAGACCTAGATATTGACTGGAGAAAAAGTACAACAGTACAATGAATGATTCAGGGATCTAGCACCTCATGAAGAAGAGGAAATAGGCAGAGTTTAAGAAAAATGGCAGCGCTTCAAAACAGCATGTGTGAGAACTAGAGAACAAATATGCAGCCAAGCCAGTTATGGAAATAAGATACGTAAGGAATTCTGGTCATGGGATGCAGACATCCAGGAAGTCATCAAAAGAAAGAAGGAGTGTGGGAAAAAGTGGAAGAGAGAAAAGATGGCCAGGCTGGGAAGGAATACAGTTTGGCTTGCAAAGAGGCTAAGAGAGAAGTTGGCAATAGCAAAGAGCATGGCATCAGAGGACCACTACCAGCTTATGTAAAGTGACTCAGTGGATTGCAGAAAGAAATTTTATCAGGTTGCAAGGCAAAGATAGAAAGATAAACAAGATAGTGAGACATCCTTCAAAGGGATGCTGGCAACATCCTGCTCACCATTTCACAGGACATCAAATGCAGATGGGTGGAGCACTTCCAGCAGCTTCTGAATGAAGAAAACTCCACAGAAGTTATACTTCCCCAGACACAGCATGGGATGAGACAAGAAGAGAAGCCCACCACCAAGGAAGTAAGAGCAATGGGTCTACTTCACCCTATTGAAGCTGATATTGTCAGCACCAAAATGTCTAAAGTAAAAGTCATTGCTTGTATAAAGGGAAATCTCCGTAAGGGGAGATTTCCATTTACAGCAATGTAGTGCGATATCGGAGTTGGTATATTTAAGTAGCGGGGGGTGTGGGAGGCACAGCCCCCCATGTGGCAGGTGCAGGGGGGCTTGCCCCCCTGCATAGAGCAATTTGTGTTGTGTTTGTATGTTTTTTTTTGTGTGTTTGTTCGATGTTCAGGGATTTCGACATTTTTGTGTCGATTATTACAATGTCAACAGTTTGAGTTTTCGACAGCATAATATAAACTCAGAACAACACTAAGGACAATGATGTCAGTGAAAGCAATGGGCTCAGAAGGGGTCAAAGCAGATATGGTCAAGATGTTGGGTGTGATAGGGGAGAAATGTCTCCTGGGAGTACTCATAGAGTTGTGGAGAATAAGGCATATCCCAAATGACTGGAGAATAAGCATACTAGTGCCAGTGTTCAAGAACAAAGGGGACATTTACAACTATGGGTAGTACATAGGCATCAAACTCCTATCACATTGCATGAAATTTCTGGAGAGGGTGATTGATAAATGAATATGCAGAGAAGCAGAAGGTAAGATGGAAGATGAGCAGTTCGGATCCAGATCAGGATGCAGCTCAACTGACCCAATGTTAGCAGTGTAACAAATACTTGTGAAGAATCTAGAAATGAGGAAAGAGTCCAACTGGGTATTCCTAGACTTGGAGACCACAAATGACAATGTAGGTTCATAGGTTCATAGGTAGGTACTAGGCTATCTGCCCAAAGGCATTTATAAGCCTAGCCAGAATCTGTTGGCTTTTGCCACCCCCTTAGATTAGTTCCCTGTGCCTCTGTCCAGCAGAGCCATTGAAGTGATCCATGGGATAAACTTTCTGTTTCCCATCCACTCATCAAGGTTTCTCTTGAAGAGGGTTAGCAAGGAGCTCTGCCTAATATAGATTGGAATCTTGTTCCAGAGCATGGGAAGTGTCTGGGACAGGAATCTATCCCTCCAGCACATCCTATTTATTGTTGTGGTGAGGTTTAGATCCCTGGAGCATGTGGCTCGAGGGGATATGGTTTTCTTTAGGTGGAGCATGTCCATCAATTCTGGGTTGGACATGGCCTTGTATGTCAGGCAGAGCTCACCTCTGAGTAGGCGGTATGCAACCGAGTACAGCTGGAGTTTCTTCAGTTGAGCTGCATAGGGCATGTGCTTAAGCCAGTTATCCTCTTGGTGAGGTACTTCTGTGGTCTTTCCAGTTGTTGCAGGTGTCTTGTAAGGTACATCCCGAATGGGGCATTGTACTCTATGATGGGTCTGATGAGTGATGCGTAGAGGGGCCCAATGACCTCTTTCGATCTGGATGCAAACCCTTTTATGATTAGATGGGCCACATAGAAGGATTTTCTAACCACTTTGGCAATGTGATTATCAAAGGAGAGGTTACTAACTACTTGGGTCCCCAGATCCCTTATTACACCTTCCGTATTTAGGGGGCTACCACCTATGTGGTAGTTTGTGGGTACTTTGTTTTTTTCCAAAAGGGATGACTATGCACTTTTTGGCATTTAGCTTGAGGCCATTGTTTTGACACCAGGTATCTGTCTCAGTGAGACCCTTTTGGAGGATGTCTGTGTCAGCCGGAGAGTCAATTATAGCCCCTAGTTTGCAGTCATCTGTGAACTTGGTCAGCCATAGTCCTCCTGTGCTTGCCTGTACCTCTGAGAAGTATATGCCAAACAGGAGGGGTCCTAGGACTGAGCCCTGAGGAATGCCACTTGTAACTGGTTTAGAGTCAGACCTAGCTCCGCAACTCTTACCATGTGGGTTCTGTCCATGAGCCAGTTGGCAACCCATCTTGTGACGTAGGGGATTATGTTCAGGCTGGTGAGCTTGTCTATAATACCTGAGTGGGGAATGGTGTTGAAGGCCTTTGTGAGGTCTAGGTAGGTTGTGTGGACCACCTTTCCCTCGTCTATAGCCTTGGTAACTGTCTCAAAGAAGTCCCCAGGTTTAGGAAGCATGATCTGCCCTTAACAAAGCCGAACTGGGTAGGGTCCAGTGTTTGGAGGTTTCCAATGTCTCTGTTAATGAGATCCATGATGATGCACTCCATAGCTTTGAAGGCCAAGCTAGTCAGGCTTATAGGGCGATAGTTCCCGGGGTCTGTTGTGTCTTCACCTTTGTGAAGCAGAATAACCATTGTTATGCACCACTCTGTGGACACGTAGCCTGTGGAGAGGCTGCATTTAAACAGTGTGTTTAGGTGAGGGGTTAGTTCATCTTTGAGCTCATGTAGGACGCAGCCTGGGACACCGTCCGGTCCTATTGATGCTGTGTTTTTTGGCTTTGGAGAGGGCTGTTTTATGAGTGTCTGTGATTTCAGTGGCACTACATTCCTCTGGTATAGTTATGGGCCCTTTTGGAGTGGGGGGGGTGAAGTTTGCACTGAACCTTTCTTCCATGACGTTGGCTATATCGGTCAGTTCAGTGTATTTTGTGCCATTCTGCATTAACTCTGAGCAGATCTGAGAATTGCCATTTAGATTCTTGACATAGCTAAAGAATGCCTTGTGGTTATCTTTGGAGTCCATGGCAATTTTTCTTTTGATGCTAGCCTTGGACGATTTTATGAGGGAACGTAGTTTCTTGCTTATACTGATCAGGGATGTCTTCTCTTCTTGGGATTTTACTCTTTTCTGTACTAGTTTCCTCCTTCTGTTGTCTAGCTTGTTTATGGCAGGGGTCAACCAGACTGGTTTCCTTTTCTTGGAGGAGTGAGTCTTGGTTTTGTTTGGGATAGCATGATCCATGCATTCTTGTAGGTGCCTGTAGAGTGCATTAGTAAAGGATTTTGCAGCTTGGACAGCGTTATCATTCAGCATGGGGGCTTTGAAACTTCCCACTTCGGTCTTAAGTAATGTGAAGTTTGCTTTTGAAAAGTTTTTCACAGTGGTTTCTTTGACCATGGGTGGTGGTGGAATGTGGATATCCAGAGTGATTAGTTTATGGTCAGATCTAATCAGTAAGGGGTTGACCTCCAGTGTGGAACACCGGTCGCCCATGTTGGTGATGACCAGGTCCAATATGTTGCCACCTCTGGTGGGGGTGTTGACCAATTGAAACAGGGCATTTGAGTTTATAAATTCTAGGAAATATTGGGCAAGGGAGTTTGTACTTGAGTAGTTCTCCCAGATAATGTTTGGGTAATTGAAATCACCCAATATCAGAGTGTTTGGCAGGACCTTTATGTTTCCCAGTGTTTCCAGGAATGCAGAGTGGAGGTCCTGGGACATAGTTGGTGATCTTTAGCAAGCTATAATTTGAATAGCAGTTTTTCCCATTGTTAGTTGCACATGGATGATCTCTGAAGCATTGTGCTGTGCCACTAACCTGGAGGTGTGGGTATCCTTGATGAATATGGATACTCCCCCGCCTTTTGTATTTCGGTCTGGGTTTTGTGGCTGAAATGTATTGTATGAGTTGTAGCCTGGTAGTGCTGGGGTGCTCTCTGGATCCTTAAACCAGGTTTCTGTTACTGCACATATATTGATTTTCTCCATACTGAGGAGTGCCTCGAGTGCATGCATTTTGAGGTTTAGACTTCTGGCACTGAGTAGCATTACCCTCAGTTTTTTGTTACTTGTGCTATTTATGGTGGTGAGCCTTGCCTAAAAAAGGCACTATGGGGCCTTGGCCAGTACTCAAAAGCTGTGGTGAAAGGTGTAAGCCTACTCTAGCAAAGCAGCGTGGCTTGTCGAGTATGTCATCCCAGGCTTACAGACACTGGATCCCATTTGAATGACACCAGAAGCTTAGCCAATTGTTGAAACTGATAATTTTTTTCTCTATATCATGGTATCATTCTTGGTGAGGGCAGGATGCTACGCAGGGTCAGGGTCATACCAGCCTGGGATACATGATCAGAGAGCTCCTCCATGTCTCTTTTCATGTAGTCTAGGGAGGTACGGCTCAGGTCATTCACACCAGCATGGACATTGACAGAGTAATATTTGTACTTGTTCTGGAGTGACCTGAGTGCTTGTGTTATGTGGCAGATCCTGGCACCCGACAGGCAGCTAACAGTAACCTTCTCCTTGTTCAGCCTAGTGAGTGGGACGTCAGTGCACCTGACTATAGAGTCACCTATTACTAGTGTGTTGGGTATGTTATTTTGCCTTAAGGGCTGTGATTGTGTGGCACACTGGTTTTGTAAAGTATGTATTTCATGGTTTGTGTTGGTGGGGTGGAGGTTGCTTGGATGTCTGCTTTGGAGGTCTCTGTTGCTTTTGCAGATTTTTATTTAGAGCCTCTGAGTATGTTTTCATGTATTTATGTGTGTTTTTTGCCAGTGCTGATTTCATAGGTCTGTGTGAGACTGGTGGTGTGATGCAAGTAATTCCCTTCTCCTCTTGACTGCCTGGTCCAGTCTTGGGTTGAGAGAGCTTAGCCTCCAGTTTGGCTGTATAATTGCATCTCTCACATGTATTAGTGTTTGGTGGAAGGAGGAGAGGGTTGTCTGTGTACATGAATCAATTTTAACATTGCCTTAAAATGCCCAGATTCACCAGTTGGACCAGAGAGTACACCTGAAATTGCCCTTTGGACATGCCTGGATAGGTACAGTGAACTGTTTTACTGATTGGCTATAAGGTCGAATAAAGAGCCTTGTCCTTCTCTACAGTATGGGGGGGTCTAGTGCTAAGGTTTATTAGTGCTTGCTATGAGTTTTGAGCAAGTGCCTGGATGAGAAGTGAATGGTTTGAGTGCTTAAGTTAAAGTTTGTCTAGTTCCAAAGGAAAAATGAAAGAGTAGACTTTGTAGAGCTGGGAATAGTTATACCCTAGCTAACCAGCACTGCCTGCCATGCAAAACTGTGCAAATGCAGGTTTTATAGCAGGGAAATGAAAGAGATAGAAATTAGCCCAAAATGGCCAATAAACTACTAATTTCTGAGCTGAAACCACTCTTCCAGGGACAGATAGGCTGCTCAAAGCTCCCTCTCTCACAGTAAACAGAGAAACTTCCTTCTATCCATGTAAGGTATGGGCAAACACAGAAACTTGTAACACAGCCCTGAATTCAGCACTAACCTGAAAACTGGACTATACTAGCTTAGAAAGGTGGGAAAGCAAGTATATATTTTTGGATTTGTTTTTTTTTTTTTTTTTTTTGAGAAAATAAAGCAGATACAATCAAAAAAACACTATAAATGCACATAAATGACTATCACACTTGAGTGTGTAGCCTACAACAGTTAAACAGGTAATTTAAACACAAAAATGACTTTGTTAAAGCACAGGCAGTAAAATAAGTACAATATGTAGCCAAAACAAGCTTTTTAAATCACAGAAACTCTAGAAAATTGGTGTTTTTTGCAGAATTATCTAAAGGCAGCAAGAAAATGCAGAAAAATGATACTCAATAACTCCAAAGTCTCTCTGCTGCTGTAGAACTCTGCACGGCACCAGGCAGGAGCTTGCTGAGCTGTATACTAGCACAAAAACCTTGCAAATGCAGGTTTTATAGCAGGGAAATGAAAGAGATAGACATTAGTCCAAAATGGCCAATAAATTACTAATTTCTGGGCTGAAACTACACCTCCAGGGACAGATAGGCTGCTCAAAGCTCCCTCTCTCACAGTGAACAGAGAAACTTCCTTCTATCTAAATAAGGTATGGGCAAACACAGAAACTTGTAACACAGCCCTGAATTCAGCACTAACCTGAAAACTGGACTATACTAGCTTAGAAAGCCGGGAAAATAAGTATTTTTTTTTTTTTTCAGAAAATAAAGCAGATACAATAAAAAAAAACACTTTAAATGCACAGGAATGGCTATCACACTTGAGTGTTTAGTCTACAACAGCTAAACAGGTAATTTAAACACAAAAACAATGTTGTTAATGTGCAGGCAGTAAAATAAGTACAATATGTAGCTGAAACAAGCTTTTTAAATCACATAAACTCTAGAAAATTTGTGTTTTAGGTGGAATTAGCTAAAGGCAGCAAGAAAATGCAGAAAAATGATACTTAATCACTCCAAAGTCTCTCTTGTGTCTCTCTGCTGCTGTAGAACTCTGTAGGGCACCAGGTAGGAACTTGCTGAGATGTATACTAGCACAAAAACCTTGCAAATGTGGGTTTTATAGCAGGGATAGAAATTAGCTCAAAATGGCCAATAAACTACTAATTTCTGGGCTGAAACCACTCCTCCAGGCACAGATAGGCTGCTCAAAGCTCCCTCTCTCACAGTGAAAAGAGAAACTCCCTTCTATCCAAGTAAGGTAAGGGCAAACACAGAAACTTTTAACACAGCCCTGAATTCAGTACTAACCTGAAAACTGGACTATACTAGCTTAGAAATGTGGGAAAACAAGTATATATTTTTTGTTTTTTTGTTTTTTTAGAAAATAAAGCAGATACAATCAAAAAACACTTTAAATGCACAGAAATGGCTATCACATGAATGTGTAGCCTACATCCATTAAACAGGTAATTTAAACACAAAAACAACTTTGTTAAAGTGCAGGCAGCAAAATAAGTACAATATGTAGCTGAAACAAGCTTTTTAAATCATAGAAACTCTAGAAAATTGGCGTTTTAGGTGGAATTAGCTGAAGGCAGCAAGAAAATGCAGAAAAATGATACTTAATAGGTTCATAGGTTCATAGGTTCATACTAGGCTATCTGCCCGAGGGCATTTACAAGCCTAGCCCATAGTTTTGTGGCTTACGCCACCCCTTTAGTATGGGGAACTATACCCATTATTTTGCTGTGCCTCTGTTGAGCAGTGACACTGAGGTAATCCCTGGGGTATATCTGCGATCTCCCATCCATTGGTCAAGATTTCTCTTGAACAAGGCCAGCGAGGTGCTCTGCCTCACATATACCGGGATTTTATTCCACAGCATAGGGAGTCTTTGGGTGATGAATCTATCCCTCCAGCACGTCCTATTAATAGCCGTGTCGAGGTTTAAGTCTCCGCCCTTGTGGCTCTGACGGATCTAGATTTTTGAGGTGAAGCATATTCATCAAATCTGGGTTTGACATGGCCTTGTATGTTAGGCAAAGGTCACCTCTGAGCAAGCGTGGCGACTGAATAGAGCTGGAGTTCTTTCAGTCGGGCAGCATAGGACAGATGTTTGAGACCCTTTATCCTTTTGGTGAGGAACTTTTGTGGCCTCTCCAGCTGCTGCAAGTGTCGGGTCAGATACATTCCGAATGGGGCATTGTACTCAATCATTGGTCTGATGAGTGATGAGTATAGGGAGACTATGACCTCCCTTGATCTAGATGAGAATCCCTTCATGATAAGGTGGGCAATGTAGAAGGTCTTCCTAACTACTTTAGCTACATGGGTGTCGAATGACAGACTACTATCAACCTGGGTCCCCAGGTCCCTGATAACTTCTTCTGTACTCAGTGGGTTGCCACCTATTTGGTAGCTAGGGCTAACCTTGTTGTTCCCGAAGGCTATGACTATGCATTTTTGGCATTTAACTTTAGGCCATGGCTCTGGCACCAGTTATCCGCTTCTGTGAGACCCTTCTGAAGGATATCTGTGTCAGATGTGTTTTCTACTATGGCCCAGTTTGCAGTCATCTGCAAACTTTGTCAGCCATAACCCTCCTGTGTTTGCTTGTACTTGGAAAAGTAGATGCCAAACAAGAGTGGGCCCAGGACTGAGCCCTGTGGTACACCACTTGTGACAGGCTTTGAGTCTGACATGGCGCCAGCAACTCTGACCCTGTGGGTTCTGTCACTCAGCCAGTTTGCAACCCATCTTGTGATGTATGGGTTAACATTTAAGCTGATGAGTTTTTCAATGATACCCGAGTGGGGTATTGTATCAAAGGCCTTCGCCAGATCGAGGTAGGCTGTATGGACTGCCTTTCCCTCATCAATGGCTTTGGTGACTGTTTCGAAAAAGTCAACCAAGTTTAGAAGGCATGATCTGCCTTTGACAAAGCCAAACTGGGATGGATCCAAAGTCTGCAAATTCCCTATGTCTTTATTTATGAGGTCCATTATGATCCTCTCCATGGCTTTGCAGATAAGGCTTGTCAAGCTAATGGGCCGGTAATTTCCAGGGTCGGTGGAGGCACTCTTTTGTCTCTCTCCTTTGTCTCTCTCCTTCTGTAGAAATCTGCAGGGCACCAGGCAGGAGCTTGCTGAGCTAATTCGGGCAGTCCTGATGTGGTTCAAAGTCCCAGAATCACTGGTAGAATTAGTGCAGGTTATGGACAAGGGCACGATGACTCGAATGAACAGTGTTCAGTCTCACAGAGGAGCTTCCATTTGAGATTGGGTGTACATCAGGGTTCAGGTTTGAGCTCACTGCTATTTATACTGGTGATGGACTATATTAGCATACTGGTTGGGAGGGACAGTCCAACATGTTGCTGTATACAGATAATGTGACATTGCAGGCAGAGTCTGATCAAGAACTTCAGCAAAGGATACAAGAATGGAATGCAAAATTAAAGGCAGATGTCATGAAACTGAGTGCAGATAAAACAGTTGTAATGGCAGCAAATGGGGGAAACAAGAAGAAGCTGAGAACTGAGATACAAGGAAAAATAGTGGAACAGGTTAACAGCTTCAAGTATCTGGGAGGGGTGGTTGAAGAGAAAGGAAGTCTAAATGAGGAGGTCAAAGCTAGAATCAGAGGGGCTGCAGCCATCTGGCACAGAGTGTCAGGGGTAGTGTATGACAGAAAAATGCCAATGAAGCTGAAAAGCAAGATATTCAATACAGTGGTGCGACCAGCAGTACTGTATGATACAGAAACCTGGGCAGTAAAGGAAAAGCAGTTGAGGAAGTTAGAGGTGATGGAGATGAAGTCCTTGAGATAGTTGCTAAGATTTGAAAGATGAAGAAATGAGGACATAAGAGCAGATGCCAAAGTAGCTCCAATTGCAGAAAAGGCCAAAGAAAACATATTATAGTAGTTCAGCTACATGTGTAGAAAAGGAGGAGACAATCTGGTAAATAAAATTTAGGGCAGACAAGAATAAGGTAAAATGAAGTGTGGGCATCCAGCAAAGTGGTAGATGGATTGTGTGAGAGAAAATCTGCAACAGTCAGGCATGAGTGTTGAAGAAGGCAGGAGTGTGGCATCCCCCTCCACCTGCTGCTCCTCTGTTTGGGAACTCACTGGTCAGTCATGTCATGACACCAACTGTGTTTGAGTGTAACAAAGTGATAAAGAGTGCACTGTGGGATAAAGAAAGTGAAGAAGCTAGCAGAAGGCTATCAGAAGTGGCAGAAGGAGTGGTCAGTGTTGGACAGAGAAAGGAGCTGAGTGCTTGGAATATGAGTGCATCAGGTTAGGGGCCAGTGCTTGGGTTTATTTTATAGACCAAATTAGGACAGAGGAAGGACTTAGGAAAAGTTAATAAGCAGAACAAGCAAAATAGGAAGAGATGCGGATAGCGTGGTGATAAAGGGATAATGCAACATGGCATTTCACTGTGAAAACATAGAATTTCATAGGAGTGTCAACAAGTGCCATGAAAGAAAAATGAATAAACCATAGATTTGAGTTACATGTGGGTGGAGAAACTGAGTGGAAACAGGGGTTTATGCTTTCTAGGTGTGATAGAAAGCAGGCTGGTAGATTTGCTCAGATTGTTGTGGATCGACAAATGTGAGGAGAAATGGGTGAGGTGGGGTTAATAGAGTGGAGATTCTCAAACTATACTATGGCAAAAGTACACTGAGATGGGGAGAAGTGAACAGCTTGAAGTGGAATCCAAGGCCCTGTAGGGAGCACAGACAGACAGGGGGGATGCAAGAAGTGGTTTCAGAGGTAATGGCTAATAACAAGGGTTGGATGGAGTTAATGCAGCATGGGAATGATAACTGAGACTGCAGAGAAGAGGATATGGAAGCAAAGGAGGAAGCTGGTGAAAGAATCTGAAGGATTGTTGAAAGAATATCAACAAGGGAAATTGAGAGGTAAGTTCTGAAGATAAGGCAAGGTAGCTAAGGAAGAGCTGAGGTAACTAAAAGACTTGAAAATCAAATTAGAGTTAAGAAGCAGAGGGGCATTTTGGATTGTAGGTGATGTTGATAGTAAGTTGCTGTCATGGAAATTTAAATAACAGAGACAGAAAGTATGAGGGCTGCATATGAAAGAAAGGAGGAAAGTATGTACTAGTGAGGAAATAATGAAAGAATTTCAGACGTTTTATGAAAGACTATAGAGATCAGTATGATTGTGAGGTCGAGAGTTAAGTGGGTGATAAAGGGAGGTTTTTGATTTCAGAAGAAAGGGAATTGATGTATGTGACAATCAGGTCAGAGAAGTGATGGAAACTATAAGGAATATGAAAGGAGGAAGGTACAGGACCAGATAAGCACCCAATTGATCTTTATAAAGGTGTGTGACTACAGATAAAAAGGCAATTTAATTATAGTATTTTATGATTTCCTAGAAGGATGTGACATCAGGATATATGTATGTGGGCTCTGTAGTTGAGTTTTCCAAGAGGAATGGGGGTAAGTAAGACTCAGCTGACTACAGACTGGTGCTGTTATTTAAGGAGATGTTACAATATATGCTAGGAACTAGCAGTGAGATTAGACAAAGTGACCCCCAAGGTCATAGATGATGAGCAGGTTGGCTAGGTAAAAGGTAGGTCCTCAGCTGACCAATGGTATATGTTAGTGAATCATCTAGGTTGGGTGAAATAGTACTATGAAGGGAAGGCTGGCCCAGTGCTCATGGATATTCAGGATGCATATACGGCAGTTCAGAGTATATGTTTGAGATCTTAAACCAGATGGTGGTAAAGGGTAGGTGGCTGGCAGGTTTTCAGGCACTGAATAAGAAGTCATGGCTAACAATTTTGGTGAGCACCCATACTGAAATGAAGGCTCCACCTGGTGAGTAGGGAAAAAGTATAATAACTGTAAAAGTTATCCTTCCATCAACTGTCAAGTGGTCTGTAGTGCACAATATATAATCTACAGTCTGTCTGAAGGCCATCCAGGAAGTACACATAACTTCCACATGTTGCACATATGCTGTGCTAGGTGATTTTCCCCAGGGGCATCTTATCAGCAAAACTGGATATGCCCTGGAGCCATGGTTGATGACACCTGTCAGAAATACAAAATCTGTGGCAGGCATTGTCTACAGCAATGTCTTGTCACAAATTTGCGTCATTGTCAAATGTGTTTGGCCTACTGAAGGCTGGCTTTCATGGCCTGTGTATATCTAGCGGCATCCTGCAGTATGTTCTGGGCTCATGTAGTAAAGTATTTTTTCTCTGTATTATGTTACATAACATAATATTAAGGAAAGAACTGAAGTATAGAGGACACCTGGACAAAGAACAGGTTCCACCATACAAGGCAATGCTGGGTGAGCCCAATAAGGTGGCAGTGGAGGAACAGTCAGCAGAGAAGGAGTATGCCAGACACAAGTGAGTACAGCATGATATGGTACTTGCTAAAAGGCAGTGACTGGTCATAATTATGAGCCAGATTAAAGCATTATACAGGACACTAAAAGTGATGAATGCAAACCTGCAACCAGGGTGCTCATCCAAGCACAGACTGGCCACTCTGTGCACAAGTCATAGACTATACAAATGGCAGAGTACAGTTATAATTGCACAGGCGGGAAGAATGCAATGCCCAGTGTCCTTCACATGAAACTGTGTGTGTGATGATATGACTAGTATTAACCTGGAGCTGTGTGCATGACATATATTTTTTTTTTCGGGGGTGTAGCCTATGGTACACTAGACACTGAGAGAGCACTGTTACAAATCTGTGCACATGCATTTGGATGTATGCAATGGAGCTGCATGTGTGTGTGTGTGTGTGTGTGTGTGTGTGTGTGTGTGTGTGTGTGTGTGTGTGTGTGTGTGTGTGTGTGTGTGTGCTTAAAACCTCAGCTTTGGCCAGCTAAGATCTAGCTGTATTCAACTGGACATATAAGAGAATTTAAGTACCTTTTATCTGCACTTTTTTCAAATAATACAGCATTTTAATTGATTTATTTGTGTTGCATTGAATATTAACTGAACTGGAAGTTTTGACTCTGTTTTTTCAGTTAGTGCTTGCTAGAATTTTATTGCCTGTTAGTAATTGCAGGCAGGGGTAGTCTCATTCATTGATATCCTGTCACTGCCTATTTAAGTGGTACATTTTGAAATATTTTCTGCTTAAAACCTCAGCTTTGGCCGGCTAAGATCTAGCTGTATTCAACTGGATGTATAAGAGAATTTAAGTACCTTTTATCTGCACTTTTTTCAAATAATACAGCATTTTAATTGATTTATTTGTGTTGCATTGAATATTAACTGAACTGGAAGTTTTGACTCTGTTTTTCAGTTAGTGCTTGCTAGAATTTTATTGCCTGTTAGTAATTGCAGGTGGGGGTAGTCTCATTCATTGATATCCTGTCACTGCCTATTTAAGTGGTACATTTTGAAATATTTTCTGCTTAAAACCTCAGCTTTGGCCGGCTAAGATCTAGCTGTATTCAACTGGACATATAAGAGAATTTAAGTACCTTTTATCTGCACTTTTTTCAAATAATACAGCATTTTAATTGATTTATTTGTGTTGCATTGAATATTAACTGAACTGGAAGTTTTGACTCTGTTTTTTCAGTTAGTGCTTGCTAGAATTTTATTGCCTGTTAGTAATTGCAGGTGGGGGTAGTCTCATTCATTGATATCCTGTCACTGCCTATTTAAGTGGTACATTTTGAAATATTTTCTGCTTAAAACCTCAGCTTTGGCTGGCTAAGATCTAGCTGTATTCAACTGGACGTATAAGAGAATTTAAGTACCTTTTATCTGCACTTTTTTCAAATAATACAGCATTTTAATTGATTTATTTGTGTTGCATTGAATATTAACTGAACTGGAAGTTTTGACTCTGTTTTTCAGTTAGTGCTTGCTAGAATTGTATTGCCTGTTAGTAATTGCAGGCGGGGTTGTCTCATTCATTGATATCCTGTCACTGCCTATTTAAGTGGTACATTTTGAAATATTTTCTGCTTAAAACCTCAGCTTTGGCGGGCTAAGATCTAGCTGTATTCAACTGGACATATAAGAGAATTTAAGTACCTTTTATCTGCACTTTTTTCAAATAATACAGCATTTTAATTGATTTATTTGTGTTGCATTGAATATTAACTGAACTGGAAGTTTTGACTCTGTTTTTCAGTTAGTGCTTGCTAGAATTTTATTGCCTGTTAGTAATTGCAGGCGGGGTAGTCTCATTCATTGATATCCTGTCACTGCCTATTTAAGTGGTACATTTTGAAATATTTTCTGCTTAAAACCTCAGCTTTGGCTGGCTAAGATCTAGCTGTATTCAACTGGACGTATAAGAGAATTTAAGTACCTTTTATCTGCACTTTTTTCAAATAATACAGCATTTTAATTGATTTATTTGTGTTGCATTGAATATTAACTGAACTGGAAGTTTTGACTCTGTTTTTTCAGTTAGTGCTTGCTAGAATTTTATTGCCTGTTAGTAATTGCAGGTGGGGTAGTCTCATTCATTGATATCCTGTCACTGCCTATTTAAGTGGTACATTTTGAAATATTTTCTGCTTAAAACCTCAGCTTTGGCCGGCTAAGATCTAGCTGTATTCAACTGGACGTATAAGAGAATTTAAGTACCTTTTATCTGCACTTTTTTCAAATAATACAGCATTTTAATTGATTTATTTGTGTTGCATTGAATATTAACTGAACTGGAAGTTTTGACTCTGTTTTTCAGTTAGTGCTTGCTAGAATTTTATTGCCTGTTAGTAATTGCAGGTGGGGGTAGTCTCATTCATTGATATCCTGTCACTGCCTATTTAAGTGGTACATTTTGAAATATTTTCTGCTTAAAACCTCAGCTTTGGCTGGCTAAGATCTAGCTGTATTCAACTGGACGTATAAGAGAATTTAAGTACCTTTTATCTGCACTTTTTCAAATAATACAGCATTTAAATTGATTTATTTGTGTTGCATTGAATATTAACTGAACTGGAAGTTTTGACTCTGTTTTTCAGTTAGTGCTTGCTAGAATTTTATTGCCTGTTAGTAATTGCAGGCGGGGTAGTCTCATTCATTGATATCCTGTCACTGCCTATTTAAGTGGTACATTTTGAAATATTTTCTGCTTAAAACCTCAGCTTTGGCCGGCTAAGATCTAGCTGTATTCAACTGGACATATAAGAGAATTTAAGTACCTTTTATCTGCACTTTTTCAAATAATACAGCATTTTAATTGATTTATTTGTGTTGCATTGAATATTAACTGAACTGGAAGTTTTGACTCTGTTTTTTCAGTTAGTGCTTGCTAGAATTTTATTGCCTGTTAGTAATTGCAGGTGGGGGTAGTCTCATTCATTGATATCCTGTCACTGCCTATTTAAGTGGTACATTTTGAAATATTTTCTGCTTAAAACCTCAGCTTTGGCTGGCTAAGATCTAGCTGTATTCAACTGGACATATAAGAGAATTTAAGTACCTTTTATCTGCACTTTTTTCAAATAATACAGCATTTTAATTGATTTATTTGTGTTGCATTGAATATTAACTGAACTGGAAGTTTTGACTCTGTTTTTCAGTTAGTGCTTGCTAGAATTTTATTGCCTGTTAGTAATTGCAGGTGGGGTAGTCTCATTCATTGATATCCTGTCACTGCCTATTTAAGTGGTACATTTTGAAATATTTTCTGCTTAAAACCTCAGCTTTGGCTGGCTAAGATCTAGCTGTATTCAACTGGACATATAAGAGAATTTAAGTACCTTTTATCTGCACTTTTTTCAAATAATACAGCATTTTAATTGATTTATTTGTGTTGCATTGAATATTAACTGAACTGGAAGTTTTGACTCTTTTTTTCAGTTAGTGCTTGCTAGAATTTTATTGCCTGTTAGTAATTGCAGGTGGGGTAGTCTCATTCATTGATATCCTGTCACTGCCTATTTAAGTGGTACATTTTGAAATATTTTCTGCTTAAAACCTCAGCTTTGGCCGGCTAAGATCTAGCTGTATTCAACTGGACATATAAGAGAATTTAAGTACCTTTTATCTGCACTTTTTTCAAATAATACAGCATTTTAATTGATTTATTTGTGTTGCATTGAATATTAACTGAACTGGAAGTTTTGACTCTGTTTTTCAGTTAGTGCTTGCTAGAATTTTATTGCCTGTTAGTAATTGCAGGTGGGGGTAGTCTCATTCATTGATATCCTGTCACTGCCTATTTAAGTGGTACATTTTGAAATATTTTCTGCTTAAAACCTCAGCTTTGGCCGGCTAAGATCTAGCTGTATTCAACTGGACATATAAGAGAATTTAAGTACCTTTTATCTGCACTTTTTTCAAATAATACAGCATTTTAATTGATTTATTTGTGTTGCATTGAATATTAACTGAACTGGAAGTTTTGACTCTGTTTTTTCAGTTAGTGCTTGCTAGAATTTTATTGCCTGTTAGTAATTGCAGGCGGGGGTAGTCTCATTCATTGATATCCTGTCACTGCCTATTTAAGTGGTACATTTTGAAATATTTTCTGCTTAAAACCTCAGCTTTGGCTGGCTAAGATCTAGCTGCATTCAGCTGGACATATAAGAGAATTTAAGTACCTTTTATCTGCATTTTTTCAAATAATACAGCATCTTAATTGATTTATTTGTGTTGCATTGAATATTAACTGAACTGGAAGTTTTGACTCTGTTTTTCCAGTTAGTGCTTGGTAGAATTTTATTGCCTATTAGTAATTGCAGGTGGGGTAGTCTCATTCATTGATATCCTGTCACTGCCTATTTAAGTGGTACATTTTGAAATATTTTCTGCTTAAAACCTCAGCTTTGGCTGGCTAAGATCTAGCTGTATTCAACTGGACGTATAAGAGAATTTAAGTACCTTTTATCTGCACTTTTTTCAAATAATACAGCATTTTAATTGATTTATTTGTGTTGCATTGAATATTAACTGAACTGGAAGTTTTGACTCTGTTTTTTCAGTTAGTGCTTGCTAGAATTTTATTGCCTGTTAGTAATTGCAGGTGGGGGTAGTCTCATTCATTGATATCCTGTCACTGCCTATTTAAGTGGTACATTTTGAAATATTTTCTGCTTAAAACCTCAGCTTTGGCCGGCTAAGATCTAGCTGTATTCAACTGGACATATAAGAGAATTTAAGTACCTTTTATCTGCACTTTTTCAAATAATACAGCATTTTAATTGATTTATTTGTGTTGCATTGAATATTAACTGAACTGGAAGTTTTGACTCTGTTTTTTCAGTTAGTGCTTGCTAGAATTTTATTGCCTGTTAGTAATTGCAGGTGGGGGTAGTCTCATTCATTGATATCCTGTCACTGCCTATTTAAGTGGTACATTTTGAAATATTTTCTGCTTAAAACCTCAGCTTTGGCTGGCTAAGATCTAGCTGTATTCAACTGGACATATAAGAGAATTTAAGTACCTTTTATCTGCACTTTTTTCAAATAATACAGCATTTTAATTGATTTATTTGTGTTGCATTGAATATTAACTGAACTGGAAGTTTTGACTCTGTTTTTCAGTTAGTGCTTGCTAGAATTTTATTGCCTGTTAGTAATTGCAGGTGGGGGTAGTCTCATTCATTGATATCCTGTCACTGCCTATTTAAGTGGTACATTTTGAAATATTTTCTGCTTAAAACCTCAGCTTTGGCCGGCTAAGATCTAGCTGTATTCAACTGGACATATAAGAGAATTTAAGTACCTTTTATCTGCACTTTTTTCAAATAATACAGCATTTTAATTGATTTATTTGTGTTGCATTGAATATTAACTGAACTGGAAGTTTTGACTCTGTTTTTTCAGTTAGTGCTTGCTAGAATTTTATTGCCTGTTAGTAACTGCAGGTGGGGGTAATCTCATTCATTGATATCCTGTCACTGCCTATTTAAGTGGTACATTTTGAAATATTTTCTGCTTAAAACCTCAGCTTTGGCCGGCTAAGATCTAGCTGCATTCAACTGGACATATAAGAGAATTTAAGTACCTTTTATCTGCACTTTTTTCAAATAATACAGCATTTTAATTGATTTATTTGTGTTGCATTGAATATTAACCGAACTGGAAGTTTTGACTTTGCAGTTAGTGCTTGCTAGAATTGTATTGCCTGTTAGTAATTGCAGGCGGGGTTGTCTCATTCATTGATATCCTGTCACTGCCTATTTAAGTGGTACATTTTGAAATATTTTCTGCTTAAAACCTCAGCTTTGGCTGGCTAAGATCTAGCTGTATTCAACTGGACGTATAAGAGAATTTAAGTACCTTTTATCTGCACTTTTTCAAATAATACAGCATTTAAATTGATTTATTTGTGTTGCATTGAATATTAACTGAACTGGAAGTTTTGACTCTGTTTTTCAGTTAGTGCTTGCTAGAATTTTATTGCCTGTTAGTAATTGCAGGTGGGGTAGTCTCATTCATTGATATCCTGTCACTGCCTATTTAAGTGGTACATTTTGAAATATTTTCTGCTTAAAACCTCAGCTTTGGCCGGCTAAGATCTAGCTGTATTCAACTGGACATATAAGAGAATTTAAGTACCTTTTATCTGCACTTTTTTCAAATAATACAGCATTTTAATTGATTTATTTGTGTTGCATTGAATATTAACTGAACTGGAAGTTTTGACTCTGTTTTTCAGTTAGTGCTTGCTAGAATTTTATTGCCTGTTAGTAATTGCAGGTGGGGGTAGTCTCATTCATTGATATCCTGTCACTGCCTATTTAAGTGGTACATTTTGAAATATTTTCTGCTTAAAACCTCAGCTTTGGCTGGCTAAGATCTAGCTGTATTCAACTGGACGTATAAGAGAATTTAAGTACCTTTTATCTGCACTTTTTCAAATAATACAGCATTTTAATTGATTTATTTGTGTTGCATTGAATATTAACTGAACTGGAAGTTTTGACTCTGTTTTTTCAGTTAGTGCTTGCTAGAATTTTATTGCCTGTTAGTAATTGCAGGTGGGGGTAGTCTCATTCATTGATATCCTGTCACTGCCTATTTAAGTGGTACATTTTGAAATATTTTCTGCTTAAAACCTCAGCTTTGGCCGGCTAAGATCTAGCTGTATTCAACTGGACATATAAGAGAATTTAAGTACCTTTTATCTGCACTTTTTCAAATAATACAGCATTTTAATTGATTTATTTGTGTTGCATTGAATATTAACTGAACTGGAAGTTTTGACTCTGTTTTTTCAGTTAGTGCTTGCTAGAATTTTATTGCCTGTTAGTAATTGCAGGCAGGGTAGTCTCATTCATTGATATCCTGTCACTGCCTATTTAAGTGGTACATTTTGAAATATTTTCTGCTTAAAACCTCAGCTTTGGCCGGCTAAGATCTAGCTGTATTCAACTGGACGTATAAGAGAATTTAAGTACCTTTTATCTGCACTTTTTCAAATAATACAGCATTTTAATTGATTTATTTGTGTTGCATTGAATATTAACTGAACTGGAAGTTTTCACTCTGTGTTTTAGTTAGTGCTTGCTAGAATTTTACTGCCTGTTAGTAGTTGCAGGTGGGGTAGTCTCATTCATTGATATACTGTCACTGCCTATTTAAGTGTTGCATTTTGAAATATTTTCTGCTTAAAACCTCAGCTTTGGCTGGCTAAGATCTAGCTGTATTCAACTGGACATATAAGAGAATTTAAGTACCTTTTATCTGCACTTTTTCAAATAATACAGCATTTTAATTGATTTATTTGTGTTGCATTGAATATTAACTGAACTGGAAGTTTTGACTCTGTTTTTCAGTTAGTGCTTGCTAGAATTTTATTGCCTGTTAGTAATTGCAGGTGGGGGTAGTCTCATTCATTGATATCCTGTCACTGCCTATTTAAGTGGTACATTTTGAAATATTTTCTGCTTAAAACCTCAGCTTTGGCTGGCTAAGATCTAGCTGTATTCAACTGGACATATAAGAGAATTTAAGTACCTTTTATCTGCACTTTTTTCAAATAATACAGCATTTTAATTGATTTATTTGTGTTGCATTGAATATTAACTGAACTGGAAGTTTTGACTCTGTTTTTTCAGTTAGTGCTTGCTAGAATTTTATTGCCTGTTAGTAATTGCAGGTGGGGTAGTCTCATTCATTGATATCCTGTCACTGCCTATTTAAGTGGTACATTTTGAAATATTTTCTGCTTAAAACCTCAGCTTTGGCCGGCTAAGATCTAGCTGTATTCAACTGGACGTATAAGAGAATTTAAGTACCTTTTATCTGCACTTTTTCAAATAATACAGCATTTTAATTGATTTATTTGTGTTGCATTGAATATTAACTGAACTGGAAGTTTTGACTCTGTTTTTTCAGTTAGTGCTTGCTAGAATTTTATTGCCTGTTAGTAATTGCAGGCAGGGGTAGTCTCATTCATTGATATCCTGTCACTGCCTATTTAAGTGGTACATTTTGAAATATTTTCTGCTTAAAACCTCAGCTTTGGCCGGCTAAGATCTAGCTGTATTCAACTGGACATATAAGAGAATTTAAGTACCTTTTATCTGCACTTTTTCAAATAATACAGCATTTTAATTGATTTATTTGTGTTGCATTGAATATTAACTGAACTGGAAGTTTTGACTCTGTTTTTCAGTTAGTGCTTGCTAGAATTTTATTGCCTGTTAGTAATTGCAGGCAGGGGTAGTCTCATTCATTGATATCCTGTCACTGCCTATTTAAGTGGTACATTTTGAAATATTTTCTGCTTAAAACCTCAGCTTTGGCTGGCTAAGATCTAGCTGTATTCAACTGGACATATAAGAGAATTTAAGTACCTTTTATCTGCACTTTTTTCAAATAATACAGCATTTTAATTGATTTATTTGTGTTGCATTGAATATTAACTGAACTGGAAGTTTTGACTCTGTTTTTTCACTTAGTGCTTGCTAGAATTGTATTGCCTGTTAGTAATTGCAAGTGGGGTTGTCTCATTCATTGATATCCTGTCACTGCCTATTTAAGTGGTACATTTTGAAATATTTACTGCTTAAAACCTCAGCTTTGGCTGGCTAAGATCTAGTTGTATTCAACTGGACATATAAGAGAATTTAAGTACCTTTTATCTGCACTTTTTTCAAATAATACAGCATTTTAATTGATTTATTTGTGTTGCATTGAATATTAACCAAACTGGAAGTTTTGACTCTGTTTTTTCAGTTAGTGCTTGCTAGAATTTTATTGCCTGTTAGTAATTGCAGGTGGGGGTAGTCTCATTCATTGATATCCTGTCACTGCCTATTTAAGTGGTACATTTTGAAATATTTTCTGCTTAAAACCTCAGCTTTGGCTGGCTAAGATCTAGCTGTATTCAACTGGACATATAAGAGAATTTAAGTACCTTTTATCTGCACTTTTTTCAAATAATACAGCATTTTAATTGATTTATTTGTGTTGCATTGAATATTAACTGAACTGGAAGTTTTGACTCTGTTTTTCAGTTAGTGCTTGCTAGAATTTTATTGCCTGTTAGTAATTGCAGGTGGGGTAGTCTCATTCATTGATATCCTGTCACTGCCTATTTAAGTGGTACATTTTGAAATATTTTCTGCTTAAAACCTCAGCTTTGGCCGGCTAAGATCTAGCTGTATTCAACTGGACATATAAGAGAATTTAAGTACCTTTTATCTGCACTTTTTTCAAATAATACAGCATTTTAATTGATTTATTTGTGTTGCATTGAATATTAACTGAACTGGAAGTTTTGACTCTGTTTTTTCAGTTAGTGCTTGCTAGAATTTTATTGCCTGTTAGTAATTGCAGGTGGGGGTAGTCTCATTCATTGATATCCTGTCACTGCCTATTTAAGTGGTACATTTTGAAATATTTTCTGCTTAAAACCTCAGCTTTGGCTGGCTAAGATCTAGCTGTATTCAACTGGACATATAAGAGAATTTAAGTACCTTTTATCTGCACTTTTTTCAAATAATACAGCATTTTAATTGATTTATTTGTGTTGCATTGAATATTAACTGAACTGGAAGTTTTGACTCTGTTTTTTCAGTTAGTGCTTGCTAGAATTTTATTGCCTGTTAGTAATTGCAGGTGGGGGTAGTCTCATTCATTGATATCCTGTCACTGCCTATTTAAGTGGTACATTTTGAAATATTTTCTGCTTAAAACCTCAGCTTTGGCTGGCTAAGATCTAGCTGTATTCAACTGGACATATAAGAGAATTTAAGTACCTTTTATCTGCACTTTTTTCAAATAATACAGCATTTTAATTGATTTATTTGTGTTGCATTGAATATTAACTGAACTGGAAGTTTTGACTCTGTTTTTTCAGTTAGTGCTTGCTAGAATTTTATTGCCTGTTAGTAATTGCAGGTGGGGTAGTCTCATTCATTGATATCCTGTCACTGCCTATTTAAGTGGTACATTTTGAAATATTTTCTGCTTAAAACCTCAGCTTTGGCCGGCTAAGATCTAGCTGTATTCAACTGGACATATAAGAGAATTTAAGTACCTTTTATCTGCACTTTTTTCAAATAATACAGCATTTTAATTGATTTATTTGTGTTGCATTGAATATTAACTGAACTGGAAGTTTTGACTCTGTTTTTCAGTTAGTGCTTGCTAGAATTTTATTGCCTGTTAGTAATTGCAGGTGGGGTAGTCTCATTCATTGATATCCTGTCACTGCCTATTTAAGTGGTACATTTTGAAATATTTTCTGCTTAAAACCTCAGCTTTGGCTGGCTAAGATCTAGCTGTATTCAACTGGACGTATAAGAGAATTTAAGTACCTTTTATCTGCACTTTTTCAAATAATACAGCATTTTAATTGATTTATTTGTGTTGCATTGAATATTAACTGAACTGGAAGTTTTGACTCTGTTTTTTCAGTTAGTGCTTGCTAGAATTTTATTGCCTGTTAGTAATTGCAGGTGGGGGTAGTCTCATTCATTGATATCCTGTCACTGCCTATTTAAGTGGTACATTTTGAAATATTTTCTGCTTAAAACCTCAGCTTTGGCCGGCTAAGATCTAGCTGTATTCAACTGGACATATAAGAGAATTTAAGTACCTTTTATCTGCACTTTTTTCAAATAATACAGCATTTTAATTGATTTATTTGTGTTGCATTGAATATTAACTGAACTGGAAGTTTTGACTCTGTTTTTTCAGTTAGTGCTTGCTAGAATTTTATTGCCTGTTAGTAATTGCAGGTGGGGTAGTCTCATTCATTGATATCCTGTCACTGCCTATTTAAGTGGTACATTTTGAAATATTTTCTGCTTAAAACCTCAGCTTTGGCTGGCTAAGATCTAGCTGTATTCAACTGGACGTATAAGAGAATTTAAGTACCTTTTATCTGCACTTTTTTCAAATAATACAGCATTTTAATTGATTTATTTGTGTTGCATTGAATATTAACTGAACTGGAAGTTTTGACTCTGTTTTTCAGTTAGTGCTTGCTAGAATTTTATTGCCTGTTAGTAATTGCAGGTGGGGGTAGTCTCATTCATTGATATCCTGTCACTGCCTATTTAAGTGGTACATTTTGAAATATTTTCTGCTTAAAACCTCAGCTTTGGCTGGCTAAGATCTAGCTGTATTCAACTGGACATATAAGAGAATTTAAGTACCTTTTATCTGCACTTTTTTCAAATAATACAGCATTTTAATTGATTTATTTGTGTTGCATTGAATATTAACTGAACTGGAAGTTTTGACTCTGTTTTTTCAGTTAGTGCTTGCTAGAATTTTATTGCCTGTTAGTAATTGCAGGTGGGGGTAGTCTCATTCATTGATATCCTGTCACTGCCTATTTAAGTGGTACATTTTGAAATATTTTCTGCTTAAAACCTCAGCTTTGGCCGGCTAAGATCTAGCTGTATTCAACTGGACATATAAGAGAATTTAAGTACCTTTTATCTGCACTTTTTCAAATAATACAGCATTTTAATTGATTTATTTGTGTTGCATTGAATATTAACTGAACTGGAAGTTTTGACTCTGTTTTTTCAGTTAGTGCTTGCTAGAATTTTATTGCCTGTTAGTAATTGCAGGTGGGGGTAGTCTCATTCATTGATATCCTGTCACTGCCTATTTAAGTGGTACATTTTGAAATATTTTCTGCTTAAAACCTCAGCTTTGGCCGGCTAAGATCTAGCTGTATTCAACTGGACGTATAAGAGAATTTAAGTACCTTTTATCTGCACTTTTTTCAAATAATACAGCATTTTAATTGATTTATTTGTGTTGCATTGAATATTAACTGAACTGGAAGTTTTGACTCTGTTTTTCAGTTAGTGCTTGCTAGAATTTTATTGCCTGTTAGTAATTGCAGGCAGGGGTAGTCTCATTCATTGATATCCTGTCACTGCCTATTTAAGTGGTACATTTTGAAATATTTTCTGCTTAAAACCTCAGCTTTGGCTGGCTAAGATCTAGCTGTATTCAACTGGACATATAAGAGAATTTAAGTACCTTTTATCTGCATTTTTTCAAATAATACAGCATTTTAATTGATTTATTTGTGTTGCATTGAATATTAACTGAACTGGAAGTTTTGACTCTGTTTTTTCAGTTAGTGCTTGCTAGAATTTTATTGCCTGTTAGTAATTGCAGGTGGGGTAGTCTCATTCATTGATATCCTGTCACTGCCTATTTAAGTGGTACATTTTGAAATATTTTCTGCTTAAAACCTCAGCTTTGACTGGCTAAGATCTAGCTGTATTCAACTGGACATATAAGAGAATTTAAGTACCTTTTATCTGCACTTTTTTCAAATAATACAGCATTTTAATTGATTTATTTGTGTTGCATTGAATATTAACTGAACTGGAAGTTTTGACTCTGTTTTTTCAGTTAGTGCTTGCTAGAATTTTATTGCCTGTTAGTAATTGCAGGCAGGGGTAGTCTCATTCATTGATATCCTGTCACTGCCTATTTAAGTGGTACATTTTGAAATATTTTCTGCTTAAAACCTCAGCTTTGGCTGGCTAAGATCTAGCTGTATTCAACTGGACATATAAGAGAATTTAAGTACCTTTTATCTGCATTTTTTCAAATAATACAGCATTTTAATTGATTTATTTGTGTTGCATTGAATATTAACTGAACTGGAAGTTTTGACTCTGTTTTTTCAGTTAGTGCTTGCTAGAATTTTATTGCCTGTTAGTAATTGCAGGTGGGGGTAGTCTCATTCATTGATATCCTGTCACTGCCTATTTAAGTGGTACATTTTGAAATATTTTCTGCTTAAAACCTCAGCTTTGGCCGGCTAAGATCTAGCTGTATTCAACTGGACATATAAGAGAATTTAAGTACCTTTTATCTGCACTTTTTTCAAATAATACAGCATTTTAATTGATTTATTTGTGTTGCATTGAATATTAACTGAACTGGAAGTTTTGACTCTGTTTTTTCAGTTAGTGCTTGCTAGAATTTTATTGCCTGTTAGTAATTGCAGGTGGGGGTAGTCTCATTCATTGATATCCTGTCACTGCCTATTTAAGTGGTACATTTTGAAATATTTTCTGCTTAAAACCTCAGCTTTGGCCGGCTAAGATCTAGCTGTATTCAACTGGACGTATAAGAGAATTTAAGTACCTTTTATCTGCACTTTTTCAAATAATACAGCATTTTAATTGATTTATTTGTGTTGCATTGAATATTAACTGAACTGGAAGTTTTGACTCTGTTTTTTCAGTTAGTGCTTGCTAGAATTTTATTGCCTGTTAGTAATTGCAGGTGGGGGTAGTCTCATTCATTGATATCCTGTCACTGCCTATTTAAGTGGTACATTTTGAAATATTTTCTGCTTAAAACCTCAGCTTTGGCCGGCTAAGATCTAGCTGTATTCAACTGGACATATAAGAGAATTTAAGTACCTTTTATCTGCACTTTTTTCAAATAATACAGCATTTTAATTGATTTATTTGTGTTGCATTGAATATTAACTGAACTGGAAGTTTTGACTCTGTTTTTCAGTTAGTGCTTGCTAGAATTTTATTGCCTGTTAGTAATTGCAGGTGGGGGTAGTCTCATTCATTGATATCCTGTCACTGCCTATTTAAGTGGTACATTTTGAAATATTTTCTGCTTAAAACCTCAGCTTTGGCTGGCTAAGATCTAGCTGTATTCAACTGGACATATAAGAGAATTTAAGTACCTTTTATCTGCACTTTTTTCAAATAATACAGCATTTTAATTGATTTATTTGTGTTGCATTGAATATTAACTGAACTGGAAGTTTTGACTCTGTTTTTTCAGTTAGTGCTTGCTAGAATTTTATTGCCTGTTAGTAATTGCAGGTGGGGTAGTCTCATTCATTGATATCCTGTCACTGCCTATTTAAGTGGTACATTTTGAAATATTTTCTGCTTAAAACCTCAGCTTTGGCCGGCTAAGATCTAGCTGTATTCAACTGGACATATAAGAGAATTTAAGTACCTTTTATCTGCACTTTTTTCAAATAATACAGCATTTTAATTGATTTATTTGTGTTGCATTGAATATTAACTGAACTGGAAGTTTTGACTCTGGTTTTCAGTTAGTGCTTGCTAGAATTTTATTGCCTGTTAGTAATTGCAGGTGGGGGTAGTCTCATTCATTGATATCCTGTCACTGCCTATTTAAGTGGTACATTTTGAAATATTTTCTGCTTAAAACCTCAGCTTTGGCTGGCTAAGATCTAGCTGTATTCAACTGGACATATAAGAGAATTTAAGTACCTTTTATCTGCACTTTTTTCAAATAATACAGCATTTTAATTGATTTATTTGTGTTGCATTGAATATTAACTGAACTGGAAGTTTTGACTCTGTTTTTCAGTTAGTGCTTGCTAGAATTTTATTGCCTGTTAGTAATTGCAGGTGGGGGTAGTCTCATTCATTGATATCCTGTCACTGCCTATTTAAGTGGTACATTTTGAAATATTTTCTGCTTAAAACCTCAGCTTTGGCTGGCTAAGATCTAGCTGTATTCAACTGGACATATAAGAGAATTTAAGTACCTTTTATCTGCACTTTTTTCAAATAATACAGCATTTTAATTGATTTATTTGTGTTGCATTGAATATTAACTGAACTGGAAGTTTTGACTCTGTTTTTCAGTTAGTGCTTGCTAGAATTTTATTGCCTGTTAGTAATTGCAGGTGGGGTAGTCTCATTCATTGATATCCTGTCACTGCCTATTTAAGTGGTACATTTTGAAATATTTTCTGCTTAAAACCTCAGCTTTGGCCGGCTAAGATCTAGCTGTATTCAACTGGACATATAAGAGAATTTAAGTACCTTTTATCTGCACTTTTTTCAAATAATACAGCATTTTAATTGATTTATTTGTGTTGCATTGAATATTAACTGAACTGGAAGTTTTGACTCTGTTTTTCAGTTAGTGCTTGCTAGAATTTTATTGCCTGTTAGTAATTGCAGGTGGGGGTAGTCTCATTCATTGATATCCTGTCACTGCCTATTTAAGTGGTACATTTTGAAATATTTTCTGCTTAAAACCTCAGCTTTGGCTGGCTAAGATCTAGCTGTATTCAACTGGACATATAAGAGAATTTAAGTACCTTTTATCTGCATTTTTTCAAATAATACAGCATTTTAATTGATTTATTTGTGTTGCATTGAATATTAACTGAACTGGAAGTTTTGACTCTGTTTTTCAGTTAGTGCTTGCTAGAATTTTATTGCCTGTTAGTAATTGCAGGTGGGGGTAGTCTCATTCATTGATATCCTGTCACTGCCTATTTAAGTGGTACATTTTGAAATATTTTCTGCTTAAAACCTCAGCTTTGGCCGGCTAAGATCTAGCTGTATTCAACTGGACGTATAAGAGAATTTAAGTACCTTTTATCTGCACTTTTTCAAATAATACAGCATTTTAATTGATTTATTTGTGTTGCATTGAATATTAACTGAACTGGAAGTTTTGACTCTGTTTTTTCAGTTAGTGCTTGCTAGAATTTTATTGCCTGTTAGTAATTGCAGGCGGGGGATAGTCTCCTTCATTGATATCCTCTCACTGCCTATTTAAGTGGTACATTTTGAAATATTTTCTGCTTAAAACCTCAGCTTTGGCTGGCTAAGATCTAGCTGTATTCAACTGGACATATAAGAGAATTTAAGTACCTTTTATCTGCACTTTTTTCAAATAATACAGCATTTTAATTGATTTATTTGTGTTGCATTGAATATTAACTGAACTGGAAGTTTTGACTCTGTTTTTTCAGTTAGTGCTTGCTAGAATTTTATTGCCTGTTAGTAATTGCAGGTGGGGGTAGTCTCATTCATTGATATCCTGTCACTGCCTATTTAAGTGGTACATTTTGAAATATTTTCTGCTTAAAACCTCAGCTTTGGCTGGCTAAGATCTAGCTGTATTCAACTGGACATATAAGAGAATTTAAGTACCTTTTATCTGCACTTTTTCAAATAATACAGCATTTTAATTGATTTATTTGTGTTGCATTGAATATTAACTGAACTGGAAGTTTTGACTCTGTTTTTTCAGTTAGTGCTTGCTAGAATTTTATTGCCTGTTAGTAATTGCAGGCAGGGGTAGTCTCATTCATTGATATCCTGTCACTGCCTATTTAAGTGGTACATTTTGAAATATTTTCTGCTTAAAACCTCAGCTTTGGCTGGCTAAGATCTAGCTGTATTCAACTGGACGTATAAGAGAATTTAAGTACCTTTTATCTGCACTTTTTTCAAATAATACAGCATTTTAATTGATTTATTTGTGTTGCATTGAATATTAACTGAACTGGAAGTTTTGACTCTGTTTTTCAGTTAGTGCTTGCTAGAATTGTATTGCCTGTTAGTAATTGCAGGCGGGGTTGTCTCATTCATTGATATCCTGTCACTGCCTATTTAAGTGGTACATTTTGAAATATTTTCTGCTTAAAACCTCAGCTTTGGCTGGCTAAGATCTAGCTGTATTCAACTGGACATATAAGAGAATTTAAGTACCTTTTATCTGCACTTTTTTCAAATAATACAGCATTTTAATTGATTTATTTGTGTTGCATTGAATATTAACCGAACTGGAAGTTTTGACTCTGTTTTTTCAGTTAGTGCTTGCTAGAATTTTATTGCCTGTTAGTAATTGCAGGTGGGGTAGTCTCATTCATTGATATCCTGTCACTGCCTATTTAAGTGGTACATTTTGAAATATTTTCTGCTTAAAACCTCAGCTTTGGCTGGCTAAGATCTAGCTGTATTCAACTGGACATATAAGAGAATTTAAGTACCTTTTATCTGCACTTTTTTCAAATAATACAGCATTTTAATTGATTTATTTGTGTTGCATTGAATATTAACTGAACTGGAAGTCTTGACTCTGTTTTTCAGTTAGTGCTTGCTAGAATTTTATTGCCTGTTAGTAATTGCAGGCGGGGGTAGTCTCATTCATTGATATCCTGTCACTGCCTATTTAAGTGGTACATTTTGAAATATTTTCTGCTTAAAACCTCAGCTTTGGCTGGCTAAGATCTAGCTGTATTCAACTGGACATATAAGAGAATTTAAGTA
The DNA here is from genome assembly GCF_019279795.1 of Protopterus annectens. NCBI lineage: Eukaryota > Metazoa > Chordata > Ceratodontiformes > Protopteridae > Protopterus > Protopterus annectens. The sequence continues at coordinate 1,245,358,029 of NC_056737.1, forward strand.
CCTTTTATCTGCACTTTTTTCAAATAATACAGCATTTTAATTGATTTATTTGTGTTGCATTGAATATTAACTGAACTGGAAGTTTTGACTCTGGTTTTCAGTTAGTGCTTGCTAGAATGTTATTGCCTTTTAGTTACTGCAGGTGGGGGTAGTCTCATTCATTGATATCCTGTCACTGCCTATTTAAGTGGTACATTTTGAAATATTTTCTGCTTAAAACCTCAGCTTTGGCTGGCTAAGATCTAGCTGTATTCAACTGGACATATAAGAGAATTTAAGTACCTTTTATCTGCACTTTTTTCAAATAATACAGCATTTTAATTGATTTATTTGTGTTGCATTGAATATTAACTGAACTGGAAGTTTTGACTCTGTTTTTCAGTTAGTGCTTGCTAGAATTTTATTGCCTGTTAGTAATTGCAGGTGGGGTAGTCTCATTCATTGATATCCTGTCACTGCCTATTTAAGTGGTACATTTTGAAATATTTTCTGCTTAAAACCTCAGCTTTGGCTGGCTAAGATCTAGCTGTATTCAACTGGACATATAAGAGAATTTAAGTACCTTTTATCTGCACTTTTTTCAAATAATACAGCATTTTAATTGATTTATTTGTGTTGCATTGAATATTAACTGAACTGGAAGTTTTGACTCTGTTTTTTCAGTTAGTGCTTGCTAGAATTTTATTGCCTGTTAGTAATTGCAGGTGGGGTAGTCTCATTCATTGATATCCTGTCACTGCCTATTTAAGTGGTACATTTTGAAATATTTTCTGCTTAAAACCTCAGCTTTGGCTGGCTAAGATCTAGCTGTATTCAACTGGACATATAAGAGAATTTAAGTACCTTTTATCTGCATTTTTTCAAATAATACAGCATTTTAATTGATTTATTTGTGTTGCATTGAATATTAACTGAACTGGAAGTTTTGACTCTGTTTTTTCAGTTAGTGCTTGCTAGAATTTTATTGCCTGTTAGTAATTGCAGGTGGGGTAGTCTCATTCATTGATATCCTGTCACTGCCTATTTAAGTGGTACATTTTGAAATATTTTCTGCTTAAAACCTCAGCTTTGGCCGGCTAAGATCTAGCTGTATTCAACTGGACATATAAGAGAATTTAAGTACCTTTTATCTGTACTTTTTCAAATAATACAACATTTTAATTGATTTATTTGTGTTGCATTGAATATTAACCGACCTGGAAGTTTTGACTCTGTTTTATTAGTTAGTGCTTGCTAGAATTTTATTGCCTGTTAGTAATTGCAGGTGGGGTAGTCTCATTCATTGATATCCTGTCACTGCCTATTTAAGTGGTACATTTTGAAATATTTTCTGCTTAAAACCTCAGCTTTGGCTGGCTAAGATCTAGCTGTATTCAACTGGACATATAAGAGAATTTAAGTACCTTTTATCTGCACTTTTTTCAAATAATACAGCATTTTAATTGATTTATTTGTGTTGCATTGAATATTAACTGAACTGGAAGTTTTGACTCTGTTTTTTCAGTTAGTGCTTGCTAGAATTTTATTGCCTGTTAGTAATTGCAGGCTGGGGTAGTCTCATTCATTGATATCCTGTCACTGCCTATTTAAGTGGTACATTTTGAAATATTTTCTGCTTAAAACCTCAGCTTTGGCTGGCTAAGATCTAGCTGTATTCAACTGGACATATAAGAGAATTTAAGTACCTTTTATCTGCACTTTTTTCAAATAATACAGCATTTTAATTGATTTATTTGTGTTGCATTGAATATTAACTGAACTGGAAGTTTTGACTCTGTTTTTTCAGTTAGTGCTTGCTAGAATTTTATTGCCTGTTAGTAATTGCAGGTGGGGGTAGTCTCATTCATTGATATCCTGTCACTGCCTATTTAAGTGGTACATTTTGAAATATTTTCTGCTTAAAACCTCAGCTTTGGCTGGCTAAGATCTAGCTGTATTCAACTGGACATATAAGAGAATTTAAGTACCTTTTATCTGCACTTTTTTCAAATAATACAGCATTTTAATTGATTTATTTGTGTTGCATTGAATATTAACTGAACTGGAAGTTTTGACTCTGTTTTTTCAGTTAGTGCTTGCTAGAATTTTATTGCCTGTTAGTAATTGCAGGTGGGGGTAGTCTCATTCATTGATATCCTGTCACTGCCTATTTAAGTGGTACATTTTGAAATATTTTCTGCTTAAAACCTCAGCTTTGGCTGGCTAAGATCTAGCTGCATTCAGCTGGACATATAAGAGAATTTAAGTACCTTTTATCTGCATTTTTTCAAATAATACAGCATCTTAATTGATTTATTTGTGTTGCATTGAATATTAACCGAACTGGAAGTTTTGACTCTGTTTTTTCAGTTAGTGCTTGGTAGAATTTTATTGCCTGTTAGTAATTGCAGGCGGGGGTAGTCTCATTCATTGATATCCTGTCACTGCCTATTTAAGTGGTACATTTTGAAATATTTTCTGCTTAAAACCTCAGCTTTGGCGGGCTAAGATCTAGCTGTATTCAACTGGACATATAAGAGAATTTAAGTACCTTTTATCTGCACTTTTTTCAAATAATACAGCATTTTAATTGATTTATTTGTGTTGCATTGAATATTAACTGAACTGGAAGTTTTGACTCTGTTTTTTCAGTTAGTGCTTGCTAGAATTTTATTGCCTGTTAGTAATTGCAGGTGTGGGTAGTCTCATTCATTGATATCCTGTCACTGCCTATTTAAGTGGTACATTTTGAAATATTTTCTGCTTAAAACCTCAGCTTTGGCTGGCTAAGATCTAGTTGTATTCAACTGGACATATAAGAGAATTTAAGTACCTTTTATCTGCACTTTTTTCAAATAATAAAGCGTTTTAATTGATTTATTTGTGTTGCATTGAATATTAACTGAACTGGAAGTTTTGACTCTGGTTTTCAGTAAGTGCTTGCTAGAATGTTATTGCCTTTTAGTTACTGCAGGTGGGGGTAATCTCATTCATTGATATCCTGCCACTGCCTACATAAGTGGTTCATTCTGAAATATTTTCTGCTTAAAACCTCAGCTTTGGCTGGCTAAGATCTAGCTGCATTCAGCTGGACATATAAGAGAATTTAAGTACCTTTTATCTGCATTTTTTCAAATAATACAGCATCTTAATTGATTTATTTGTGTTGCATTGAATATTAAACTGAACTGGAAGTTTTGACTCTGTTTTTTCAGTTAGTGCTTGCTAGAATTTTATTGCCTGTTAGTAATTGCAGGTGGGGGTAGTCTCATTCATTGATATCCTGTCACTGCCTATTTAAGTGGTACATTTTGAAATATTTTCTGCTTAAAACCTCAGCTTTGGCTGGCTAAGATCTAGCTGTATTCAACTGGACATATAAGAGAATTTAAGTACCTTTTATCTGCACTTTTTTCAAATAATACAGCATTTTAATTGATTTATTTGTGTTGCATTGAATATTAACTGAACTGGAAGTTTTGACTCTGTTTTTTCAGTTAGTGCTTGCTAGAATTTTATTGCCTGTTAGTAATTGCAGGTGGGGGTAGTCTCATTCATTGATATCCTGTCACTGCCTATTTAAGTGGTACATTTTGAAATATTTTCTGCTTAAAACCTCAGCTTTGGCCGGCTAAGATCTAGCTGTATTCAACTGGACATATAAGAGAATTTAAGTACCTTTTATCTGCACTTTTTTTTTCAAATAATACAGCATTTTAATTGATTTATTTGTGTTGCATTGAATATTAACTGAACTGGAAGTTTTGACTCTGTTTTTTCAGTTAGTGCTTGCTAGAATTTTATTGCCTGTTAGTAATTGCAGGCAGGGGTAGTCTCATTCATTGATATCCTGTCACTGCCTATTTAAGTGGTACATTTTGAAATATTTTCTGCTTAAAACCTCAGCTTTGGCTGGCTAAGATCTAGCTGTATTCAACTGGACATATAAGAGAATTTAAGTACCTTTTATCTGCACTTTTTCAAATAATACAGCATTTTAATTGATTTATTTGTGTTGCATTGAATATTAACTGAACTGGAAGTTTTGACTCTGTTTTTCAGTTAGTGCTTGCTAGAATTTTATTGCCTGTTAGTAATTGCAGGTGGGGTAGTCTCATTCATTGATATCCTGTCACTGCCTATTTAAGTGGTACATTTTGAAATATTTTCTGCTTAAAACCTCAGCTTTGGCCGGCTAAGATCTAGCTGTATTCAACTGGACATATAAGAGAATTTAAGTACCTTTTATCTGCACTTTTTCAAATAATACAGCATTTTAATTGATTTATTTGTGTTGCATTGAATATTAACTGAACTGGAAGTTTTGACTCTGTTTTTTCAGTTAGTGCTTGCTAGAATTTTATTGCCTGTTAGTAATTGCAGGTGGGGGTAGTCTCATTCATTGATATCCTGTCACTGCCTATTTAAGTGGTACATTTTGAAATATTTTCTGCTTAAAACCTCAGCTTTGGCCGGCTAAGATCTAGCTGTATTCAACTGGACATATAAGAGAATTTAAGTACCTTTTATCTGCACTTTTTCAAATAATAAAGCGTTTTAATTGATTTATTTGTGTTGCATTGAATATTAACTGAACTGGAAGTTTTGACTCTGGTTTTCAGTAAGTGCTTGCTAGAATGTTATTGCCTTTTAGTTACTGCAGGTGGGGGTAATCTCATTCATTGATATCCTGCCACTGCCTACATAAGTGGTTCATTCTGAAATATTTTCTGCTTAAAACCTCAGCTTTGGCTTGCTAAGATCTAGCTGCATTCAGCTGGACATATAAGAGAATTTAAGTACCTTTTATCTGCATTTTTTCAAATAATACAGCATCTTAATTGATTTATTTGTGTTATGTTGAATATTAACCGAACTGGAAGTTTTGACTCTGTTTTTTCAGTTAGTGCTTGCTAGAATTTTATTGCCTGTTAGTAATTGCAGGCGGGGTAGTCTCATTCATTGATATCCTGTCACTGCCTATTTAAGTGGTACATTTTGAAATATTTTCTGCTTAAAACCTCAGCTTTGGCCGGCTAAGATCTAGCTGTATTCAACTGGACATATAAGAGAATTTAAGTACCTTTTATCTGCACTTTTTCAAATAATACAGCATTTTAATTGATTTATTTGTGTTGCATTGAATATTAACTGAACTGGAAGTTTTGACTCTGTTTTTTCAGTTAGTGCTTGCTAGAATTTTATTGCCTGTTAGTAATTGCAGGTGGGGGTAGTCTCATTCATTGATATCCTGTCACTGCCTATTTAAGTGGTACATTTTGAAATATTTTCTGCTTAAAACCTCAGCTTTGGCCGGCTAAGATCTAGCTGTATTCAACTGGACATATAAGAGAATTTAAGTACCTTTTATCTGCACTTTTTTCAAATAATACAGCATTTTAATTGATTTATTTGTGTTGCATTGAATATTAACTGAACTGGAAGTTTTGACTCTGTTTTTTCAGTTAGTGCTTGCTAGAATTTTATTGCCTGTTAGTAATTGCAGGTGGGGGTAGTCTCATTCATTGATATCCTGTCACTGCCTATTTAAGTGGTACATTTTGAAATATTTTCTGCTTAAAACCTCAGCTTTGGCTGGCTAAGATCTAGCTGTATTCAACTGGACATATAAGAGAATTTAAGTACCTTTTATCTGCACTTTTTTCAAATAATACAGCATTTTAATTGATTTATTTGTGTTGCATTGAATATTAACTGAACTGGAAGTTTTGACTCTGTTTTTTCAGTTAGTGCTTGCTAGAATTTTATTGCCTGTTAGTAATTGCAGGTGGGGTAGTCTCATTCATTGATATCCTGTCACTGCCTATTTAAGTGGTACATTTTGAAATATTTTCTGCTTAAAACCTCAGCTTTGGCTGGCTAAGATCTAGCTGTATTCAACTGGACATATAAGAGAATTTAAGTACCTTTTATCTGCACTTTTTTCAAATAATACAGCATTTTAATTGATTTATTTGTGTTGCATTGAATATTAACTGAACTGGAAGTTTTGACTCTGTTTTTTCAGTTAGTGCTTGCTAGAATTTTATTGCCTGTTAGTAATTGCAGGTGGGGTAGTCTCATTCATTGATATCCTGTCACTGCCTATTTAAGTGGTACATTTTGAAATATTTTCTGCTTAAAACCTCAGCTTTGGCCGGCTAAGATCTAGCTGTATTCAACTGGACATATAAGAGAATTTAAGTACCTTTTATCTGCACTTTTTTCAAATAATACAGCATTTTAATTGATTTATTTGTGTTGCATTGAATATTAACTGAACTGGAAGTTTTGACTCTGTTTTTCAGTTAGTGCTTGCTAGAATTTTATTGCCTGTTAGTAATTGCAGGTGGGGGTAGTCTCATTCATTGATATCCTGTCACTGCCTATTTAAGTGGTACATTTTGAAATATTTTCTGCTTAAAACCTCAGCTTTGGCCGGCTAAGATCTAGCTGCATTCAACTAGACGTATAAGAGAATTTAAGTACCTTTTATCTGCACTTTTTTCAAATAATACAGCATTTTAATTGATTTATTTGTGTTGCATTGAATATTAACCGAACTGGAAGTTTTGACTTTGTTTTTTCAGTTAGTGCTTGCTAGAATTGTATTGCCTGTTAGTAATTGCAGGCGGGGTTGTCTCATTCATTGATATCCTGTCACTGCCTATTTAAGTGGTACATTTTGAAATATTTTCTGCTTAAAACCTCAGCTTTGGCGGGCTAAGATCTAGCTGTATTCAACTGGACATATAAGAGAATTTAAGTACCTTTTATCTGCACTTTTTTCAAATAATACAACATTTTAATTGATTTATTTGTGTTGCATTGAATATTAACTGAACTGGAAGTTTTGACTCTGTTTTTTCAGTTAGTGCTTGCTAGAATTTTATTGCCTGTTAGTAATTGCAGGTGGGGGTAGTCTCATTCATTGATATCCTGTCACTGCCTATTTAAGTGGTACATTCTGAAATATTTTCTGCTTAAAACCTCAGCTTTGGCTGGCTAAGATCTAGCTGCATTCAACTGGACATATAAGAGAATTTAAGTACCTTTTATCTGCATTTTTTCAAATAATACAGCATTTTAATTGATTTATTTGTGTTGCATTGAATATTAACTGAACTGGAAGTTTTGACTCTGTTTTTTCAGTTAGTGCTTGCTAGAATTTTATTGCCTGTTAGTAATTGCAGGTGGGGGTAGTCTCATTCATTGATATCCTGTCACTGCCTATTTAAGTGGTACATTTTGAAATATTTTCTGCTTAAAACCTCAGCTTTGGCTGGCTAAGATCTAGCTGTATTCAACTGGACGTATAAGAGAATTTAAGTACCTTTTATCTGCACTTTTTTCAAATAATACAGCATTTTAATTGATTTATTTGTGTTGCATTGAATATTAACTGAACTGGAAGTTTTGACTCTGTTTTTTCAGTTAGTGCTTGCTAGAATTTTATTGCCTGTTAGTAACTGCAGGCAGGGGTAGTCTCATTCATTGATATCCTGTCACTGCCTATTTAAGTGGTACATTTTGAAATATTTTCTGCTTAAAACCTCAGCTTTGGCTGGCTAAGATCTAGCTGCATTCAGCTGGACATATAAGAGAATTTAAGTACCTTTTATCTGCATTTTTTCAAATAATACAGCATCTTAATTGATTTATTTGTGTTGCATTGAATATTAACTGAACTGGAAGTTTTGACTTTGTTTTTTCAGTTAGTGCTTGCTAGAATTTTATTGCCTGTTAGTAATTGCAGGTGGGGTAGTCTCATTCATTGATATCCTGTCACTGCCTATTTAAGTGGTACATTTTGAAATATTTTCTGCTTAAAACCTCAGCTTTGGCCGGCTAAGATCTAGCTGTATTCAACTGGACATATAAGAGAATTTAAGTACCTTTTATCTGCACTTTTTTCAAATAATACAGCATTTTAATTGATTTATTTGTGTTGCATTGAATATTAACTGAACTGGAAGTTTTGACTCTGTTTTTTCAGTTAGTGCTTGCTAGAATTTTATTGCCTGTTAGTAATTGCAGGTGGGGGTAGTCTCATTCATTGATATCCTGTCACTGCCTATTTAAGTGGTACATTTTGAAATATTTTCTGCTTAAAACCTCAGCTTTGGCTGGCTAAGATCTAGCTGTATTCAACTGGACGTATAAGAGAATTTAAGTACCTTTTATCTGCACTTTTTCAAATAATACAGCATTTTAATTGATTTATTTGTGTTGCATTGAATATTAACTGAACTGGAAGTTTTGACTCTGTTTTTCAGTTAGTGCTTGCTAGAATTTTATTGCCTGTTAGTAATTGCAGGTGGGGGTAATCTCATTCATTGATATCCTGTCACTGCCTACATAAGTGGTACATTCTGAAATATTTTCTGCTTAAAACCTCAGCTTTGGCTGGCTAAGATCTAGCTGCATTCAACTGGACATATAAGAGAATTTAAGTACCTTTGATCTGCACTTTTTTCAAATAATACAGCATTTTAATTAATTTATTTGTGTTGAATTGAATATTAACTGAATGGGAAGTTTTGACTCTATTTTTTCAGTTAGTGCCTGCTAGAATTTTATTGCCTGGTAGTAATTGCAGGCGGGGGTAGTCTCATTCATTGAGATCCTGTCACTGCCTAATTAAGTGGTACATTTTGAAATATTTTCTGCTTAAAACCTCAGCTTTGGCTGGCTAAGATCTAGCTGTATTCAACTGGACATATAAGAGAATTTAAGTACCTTTTATCTGCACTTTTTTCAAATAATACAGCATTTTAATTGATTTATTTGTGTTGCATTGAATATTAACTGAACTGGGAGTCTTGACTCTGTTTTTTCAGTTAGTGCTTGCTAGAATTTTATTGCCTGTTAGTAATTGCAGGTGGGGTGTAGTTTCATTCATTGATATCCAGTCACTGCCTATTTAAGTGGTACATTTTGAAATATTTTCTTCTTAAACCCTCAGCTTTGGCCGGCTAAGATCTAGCTGTATTCAACTGGACTTATAAGACAATTTAAGTACCTTTTATCTGCACTTTTTTCAAATAATACAGAATTTTAATTGATTTATTTGTGTTGCATTGAATATTAACTGAACTGGAAGTTTTGACTCTGTTTTTTCAGTTAGTGCTTGCTAGAATTTTATTGCCTATTAGTAATTGCAGGTGGGGGTAATCTCATTCATTGATATCCTGTCACTGCCAACATAAGTGGTTCATTCTGAAATATTTTCTGCTTAAAACCTCAGCTTTGGCTGGCTAAGATCTAGCTGCATTCAGCTGGACATATAAGAGAATTTAAGTACCTTTTATCTGCATTTTTTCAAATAATACAGCATCTTAATTGATTTATTTGTGTTGCATTGAATATTAACTGAACTGGAAGTTTTGACTCTGTTTTTTCAGTTAGTGCTTGCTAGAATTTTATTGCCTGTTAGTAATTGCAGGCGGGGGTAGTCTCATTCATTGATATCCTGTCACTGCCTATTTAAGTGGTACATTTTGAAATATTTTCTGCTTAAAACCTCAGCTTTGGCTGGCTAAGATCTAGCTGTATTCAACTGGACATATAAGAGAATTTAAGTACCTTTTATCTGCACTTTTTTCAAATAATACAGCATTTTAATTGATTTATTTGTGTTGCATTGAATATTAACTGAACTGGAAGTTTTGACTCTGTTTTTTCAGTTAGTGCTTGCTAGAATTTTATTGCCTGTTTGTAATTGCAGGTGGGGTAGTTTAATTCATTGATATCCTGTCACTGCCTATTTAAGCGGTATATTTTTAAATATTTTCTGCTTAAAACCTCAGCTTTGGCTGGCTAAGATCTAGCTGTATTCAACTGGACGTATAAGAGAATTTAAGTACCTTTTATCTGCACTTTTTTCAAATAATACAGCATTTTAATTGATTTATTTGTGTTGCATTGAATATTAACTGAACTGGAAGTTTTGACTCTGTTTTTTCAGTTAGTGCTTGCTAGAATTTTATTGCCTGTTAGTAATTGCAGGTGGGGTAGTCTCATTCATTGATATCCTGTCACTGCCTATTTAAGTGGTACATTTTGAAATATTTTCTGCTTAAAACCTCAGCTTTGGCTGGCTAAGATCTAGCTGTATTCAACTGGACATATAAGAGAATTTAAGTACCTTTTATCTGCACTTTTTTCAAATAATACAGCATTTTAATTGATTTATTTGTGTTGCATTGAATATTAACTGAACTGGAAGTTTTGACTCTGTTTTTTCAGTTAGTGCTTGCTAGAATTTTATTGCCTGTTAGTAATTGCAGGTGGGGGTAGTCTCATTCATTGATATCCTGTCACTGCCTATTTAAGTGGTACATTTTGAAATATTTTCTGCTTAAAACCTCAGCTTTGGCTGGCTAAGATCTAGCTGTATTCAACTGGACATATAAGAGAATTTAAGTACCTTTTATCTGCACTTTTTTCAAATAATACAGCATTTTAATTGATTTATTTGTGTTGCATTGAATATTAACTGAACTGGAAGTTTTGACTCTGTTTTTTCAGTTAGTGCTTGCTAGAATTTTATTGCCTGTTAGTAATTGCAGGTGGGGGTAGTCTCATTCATTGATATCCTGTCACTGCCTATTTAAGTGGTACATTTTGAAATATTTTCTGCTTAAAACCTCAGCTTTGGCCGGCTAAGATCTAGCTGTATTCAACTGGACATATAAGAGAATTTAAGTACCTTTTATCTGCACTTTTTCAAATAGTACAGCATTATAATTGATGTATTTGTGTTGCATTGAATATTAATTGAACTGGAAGTTTTGACTCTGTTTTTCAGTTAGTGCTTGCTAGAATTTTATTGCCTGTTAGTAATTGCAGGTGGGGTAGTCTCATTCATTGATATCCTGTCACTGCCTATTTAAGTGGTACATTTTGAAATATTTTCTGCTTAAAACCTCAGCTTTGGCTGGCTAAGATCTAGCTGTATTCAACTGGACATATAAGAGAATTTAAGTACCTTTTATCTGCACTTTTTTCAAATAATACAGCATTTTAATTGATTTATTTGTGTTGCATTGAATATTAACTGAACTGGAAGTTTTGACTCTGTTTTTTCAGTTAGTGCTTGCTAGAATTTTATTGCCTGTTAGTAATTGCAGGTGGGGGTAGTCTCATTCATTGATATCCTGTCACTGCCTATTTAAGTGGTACATTTTGAAATATTTTCTGCTTAAAACCTCAGCTTTGGCCGGCTAAGATCTAGCTGTATTCAACTGGACGTATAAGAGAATTTAAGTACCTTTTATCTGCACTTTTTTCAAATAATACAGCATTTTAATTGATTTATTTGTGTTGCATTGAATATTAACTGAACTGGAAGTTTTGACTCTGTTTTTCAGTTAGTGCTTGCTAGAATTTTATTGCCTGTTAGTAATTGCAGGTGGGGGTAGTCTCATTCATTGATATCCTGTCACTGCCTATTTAAGTGGTACATTTTGAAATATTTTCTGCTTAAAACCTCAGCTTTGGCCGGCTAAGATCTAGCTGTATTCAACTGGACATATAAGAGAATTTAAGTACCTTTTATCTGCACTTTTTTCAAATAATACAGCATTTTAATTGATTTATTTGTGTTGCATTGAATATTAACTGAACTGGAAGTTTTGACTCTGTTTTTTCAGTTAGTGCTTGCTAGAATTTTATTGCCTGTTAGTAATTGCAGGTGGGGTAGTCTCATTCATTGATATCCTGTCACTGCCTATTTAAGTGGTACATTTTGAAATATTTTCTGCTTAAAACCTCAGCTTTGGCTGGCTAAGATCTAGCTGTATTCAACTGGACGTATAAGAGAATTTAAGTACCTTTTATCTGCACTTTTTCAAATAATACAGCATTTTAATTGATTTATTTGTGTTGCATTGAATATTAACTGAACTGGAAGTTTTGACTCTGTTTTTTCAGTTAGTGCTTGCTAGAATTTTATTGCCTGTTAGTAATTGCAGGTGGGGGTAGTCTCATTCATTGATATCCTGTCACTGCCTATTTAAGTGGTACATTTTGAAATATTTTCTGCTTAAAACCTCAGCTTTGGCTGGCTAAGATCTAGCTGTATTCAACTGGACATATAAGAGAATTTAAGTACCTTTTATCTGCACTTTTTTCAAATAATAAAGCATTTTAATTGATTTATTTGTGTTGCATTGAATATTAACTGAACTGGAAGTTTTGACTCTGTTTTTTCAGTTAGTGCTTGCTAGAATTTTATTGCCTGTTAGTAATTGCAGGTGGGGGTAGTCTCATTCATTGATATCCTGTCACTGCCTATTTAAGTGGTTCATTCTGAAATATTTTCTGCTTAAAACCTCAGCTTTGGCTGGCTAAGATCTAGCTGCATTCAGCTGGACATATAAGAGAATTTAAGTACCTTTTATCTGCATTTTTTCAAATAATACAGCATTTTAATTGATTTATTTGTGTTGCATTGAATATTAACTGAACTGGAAGTTTTGACTCTGTTTTTTCAGTTAGTGCTTGCTAGAATTTTATTGCCTGTTAGTAATTGCAGGTGGGGGTAGTCTCATTCATTGATATCCTGTCACTGCCTATTTAAGTGGTACATTTTGAAATATTTTCTGCTTAAAACCTCAGCTTTGGCCGGCTAAGATCTAGCTGTATTCAACTGGACGTATAAGAGAATTTAAGTACCTTTTATCTGCACTTTTTCAAATAATACAGCATTTTAATTGATTTATTTGTGTTGCATTGAATATTAACTGAACTGGAAGTTTTGACTCTGTTTTTTCAGTTAGTGCTTGCTAGAATTTTATTGCCTGTTAGTAATTGCAGGTGGGGTAGTCTCATTCATTGATATCCTGTCACTGCCTATTTAAGTGGTACATTTTGAAATATTTTCTGCTTAAAACCTCAGCTTTGGCCGGCTAAGATCTAGCTGTATTCAACTGGACGTATAAGAGAATTTAAGTACCTTTTATCTGCACTTTTTTCAAATAATACAGCATTTTAATTGATTTATTTGTGTTGCATTGAATATTAACTGAACTGGAAGTTTTGACTCTGTTTTTTCAGTTAGTGCTTGCTAGAATTTTATTGCCTGTTAGTAATTGCAGGCGGGGTAGTCTCATTCATTGATATCCTGTCACTGCCTATTTAAGTGGTACATTTTGAAATATTTTCTGCTTAAAACCTCAGCTTTGGCTGGCTAAGATCTAGCTGTATTCAACTGGACATATAAGAGAATTTAAGTACCTTTTATCTGCACTTTTTTCAAATAATACAGCATTTTAATTGATTTATTTGTGTTGCATTGAATATTAACTGAACTGGAAGTTTTGACTCTGTTTTTTCAGTTAGTGCTTGCTAGAATTTTATTGCCTGTTAGTAATTGCAGGTGGGGTAGTCTCATTCATTGATATCCTGTCACTGCCTATTTAAGTGGTACATTTTGAAATATTTTCTGCTTAAAACCTCAGCTTTGGCCGGCTAAGATCTAGCTGTATTCAACTGGACATATAAGAGAATTTAAGTACCTTTTATCTGCACTTTTTTCAAATAATACAGCATTTTAATTGATTTATTTGTGTTGCATTGAATATTAACTGAACTGGAAGTTTTGACTCTGTTTTTTCAGTTAGTGCTTGCTAGAATTTTATTGCCTGTTAGTAATTGCAGGTGGGGGTAGTCTCATTCATTGATATCCTGTCACTGCCTATTTAAGTGGTACATTTTGAAATATTTTCTGCTTAAAACCTCAGCTTTGGCTGGCTAAGATCTAGCTGTATTCAACTGGACATATAAGAGAATTTAAGTACCTTTTATCTGCACTTTTTTCAAATAATACAGCATTTTAATTGATTTATTTGTGTTGCATTGAATATTAACTGAACTGGAAGTTTTGACTCTGTTTTTCAGTTAGTGCTTGCTAGAATTTTATTGCCTGTTAGTAATTGCAGGTGGGGTAGTCTCATTCATTGATATCCTGTCACTGCCTATTTAAGTGGTACATTTTGAAATATTTTCTGCTTAAAACCTCAGCTTTGGCTGGCTAAGATCTAGCTGTATTCAACTGGACATATAAGAGAATTTAAGTACCTTTTATCTGCACTTTTTTCAAATAATACAGCATTTTAATTGATTTATTTGTGTTGCATTGAATATTAACTGAACTGGAAGTTTTGACTCTGTTTTTTCAGTTAGTGCTTGCTAGAATTTTATTGCCTGTTAGTAATTGCAGGTGGGGGTAGTCTCATTCATTGATATCCTGTCACTGCCTATTTAAGTGGTACATTTTGAAATATTTTCTGCTTAAAACCTCAGCTTTGGCCGGCTAAGATCTAGCTGTATTCAACTGGACATATAAGAGAATTTAAGTACCTTTTATCTGCACTTTTTTCAAATAATACAGCATTTTAATTGATTTATTTGTGTTGAATTGAATATTAACTGAACTGGAAGTTTTGACTCTGTTTTTTCAGTTAGTGCTTGCTAGAATTTTATTGCCTGTTAGTAATTGCAGGTATCCATTT
>NC_056737.1:1245373023-1245393023 GCF_019279795.1 Protopterus annectens
TCTAATTTGATGGGCCTGTCACTGCCTATTTAATTGGACATTTTGAAATATTTTCTGCTTTATACCTTAGCTTTGGCGGCTAAGATCTAGTTGTATTCAATTGGACGTATAAGAGAATTTAAGTACCTTTTATTTGCATTTTTTTCAAATAATACAGCATTTTAATTGATTTAGTTTTGTTGCATTGAATGTTAACTGAACTGGAAGTTTTGACTCTGTTTTTTCATTTAGTGCTTGGTAGAATTTTACTGCCTGTTAGTAATTGCAGGCTGGGGTAGTCTCATTCATTGATATCCTGTCACTGCCTATTTAAGTGGTACATTTTGAAATATTTTCTGATTAAAACCTCAGCCTTGGCCGGCTAAGATCTAACTGTATGCAACTGGACATACAAGAGAGTTTAAGTACCTTTTATCTGCACTTTTTTAAAATAATACAGCATTGTAATTGATTTATTTCTGTTGCCTTGAATATTAACTGAACTGGAAGTTTTGCTCTGTAGTTTTCAGTTAGTGCTTGCTAGAATTTTATTGCCTGTTAGTAATTGCAGGCGGGGGTAGTCTCATTCATTGATATCCTGTCACTGCCTATTTAAGTGGTACATTTTGAAATATTTTCTGCTTAAAACCTCAGTTTTGGCTGGATAACTTCTACCTTTATTCAACTGGGCGTTTAAGAGAATTTTAGTACCTTTTATCTGCACTTTTTTCAAATAATATAGCATTTTAATTGATTTATTTGTGTTGCATTGAATATTAACTGAACTGGAAGTTTTGACTTTGTTTTTTTAGTTAGTGCTTGCTAGAATTTTATTACCTGTTAGTAATTGCTGGCAGGGTTGTCTCATTCATTGATATCCTGTCACTGCCTATTTAATTGTACATTTTGAAATATTTTATGCTTTACACCTCAGCTTTGGCAGCTAAGATCTAGTTGTATTCAACTGGACGTGTAAGAGAAATAAAGTACCTTTTATCTACACTTTTTTCAAATAATACAGCATTTGAATTGCTTTATTTGTGTTGCATTGCATATTAACTGAACTGGAAGTTTGACTATTTTTTTAGTTAGTGCTTGCTAGAATTTTCTTGCCTGTTAGTAATTGAAGGCCGGGGTAGTCTCATTCTTTGATAGCCTGTCACTGCCTATTTAAGTGGTACATTTTGAAATATTTTCTGCTTAAAACCTCAGCTTTGCCCGGCTAAGATCTAACTGTATGCAACTGGTCATACAAGAGAGTTTAAGTACCTTTTATCTGCACTTTTGTAAATTAATGCAGCATTGTAATTGATTTATTTGTGTCGCATTGAATATTAACTGAACTGGAAGTTTTGACTCTGTTTTTTCAGTTAGTGCTTGCTAGAATTTTATTGCCTGTTAGTAATTTCAGGCCAGGGTAGTCTCAATCATTGATATCCTGTCACTTCCTATTCAAGTGATACATTTTGAAATATCTACTGATTAAAACCTCAGCTTTGGCTGGCTAAAATCTAGCTGTATTCAACTGGACGTAGAAGAGAATTTAAGTTCCTTTTATCTGCACTTTTTTCAAATAATACATCATTTTAATTGATTTATTTGTGTTGCATTGAATATTAACCGAACTGAAGTTTTGACGCTGTTTTTTTAGTTAGTGCTTGCTAGAATTTTATTGCCTGTTAGTAATTGCAGGTGGGGGTAGTCTCATTCATTGATATCCTGTCACTGCCTATTTAAGAGGTACATTTTGAAATATTTTCTGCTTAAAACCTCAGCTTTTGCCAGCTAAGATCTAACTGTATGTAACTGGACATACAAGAGAGTTTAAGTGTCTTTTATCTGCACTTTTTAAAAATAATACAGCATTGTAATTGATTTATTTGTGTTGCATTGAATATTAAATGAACTGGAAGTTTTGACTCTGTTTTTTCAGTTAGTGCTTGCTGGAATTTTATTGCCTGTTAGTAACTGCAGGTGGGGGTAGTCTCATTCATTGATATCCTGTCACTGCCGATTTAAGTGGTACATTTTTAAATATTTTCTGCTTAAAACCTCAGCTTTGGCCGGCTAAGATCTAGTTGTATTCAACTGGGCGTATAAGAGAATTTCAGTACCTTTTATCTGCACTTTTTTCAAATAATAGAGCATTTTATTAAATTTATTTGTGTTGCATTAAATATTAACCGAACTGGAAGTTTTGACTCTGTTTTATTAGTTAGTGCTTACTAGAATTTTATTTCCTGTTACTAATTGCAGGCGGGGGTAGTCTCATTCATTGATATCCTGTCACTGCCTATTTAAGTGGTACATTTTGAAACATTTTCTGCTTAAAACCTCAGATTTGGACGTATAAATTCTAGCTTTATTCAACTGGACGTATAAGAGAATTTTAGTACCTTTTATCTGCACTTTTTTCAAATAATATAGCATTTTAATTGATTTACTTGTGTTGCATTGAATATTAACTGAACTGGAAGTTTTGACTCTGTTTTTTTAGTTAGTGCTTGGTAGAATTTTATTGCCTGTTAGTAATTGCTGGCCGGGGTTGACTCATTCATTGATATCCTGTCACTGCCTATTTAAGTGGTACATTTTGAAATATTTTTTGCTTCAAACCTCAGCTTTGGCCGGCTAAGATCTAGCTGTATTCAACTGGACGTATAAGAGAATTTAAGTACCTTTTATCTGCCCTTTTTTCAAAGAATACAGCATTTTTATTGATTTATTTGTTGTGCATTAAATATTAACTAAACTTGAAGTTTTGACTCTGTTTTTTCAGTTAGTGCTTGCTAGAATTTTATTGCCTATTAGTAATTGCAGGCGGGGGTAGTCTCATTCATTGATATCCTGTCACTACCTATTTAATTGTACATTTTGAAATATTTTCTGCTTTAAACCTCAGCTTTGGCGGCTTAGATCTCGTTGTATTCTACTCGACGTATAAGAGAATTTAAGTACTTTTTATCTGCACTTTTTTTCAAATAATACAGCATTTTAATTGATTTATTTGTGTTGCATTGAATATTAACTGAGCTGGAAGTTTTGACTTTGTTTTTTCAGTTAATGCTTGCTAGAATTGTATTGCCTGTTAGTAATTGCAGGTGGGGGTAGTCTCATTCATTGATATCCTGTCACTGCCTATTTAAGTGGTACATTTTGAAATATTTTCTGCTTAAAATCTCAGCTTTGGCCGGCTAACATCTAGCTGTATTCAACTGGACATATAAGAGAATTTAAGTACCTTTTATCTGCACTTTTTTCAAATAATACAACATTTTAATTGATTTATTTGTGTTGCATTGAATATTAACTGACCTGGAAGTTTTGACAATGTTTTTTCAATTAGTGCTTGCTAGAATTTTATTGCCTATTAGTAATTGCAGGCGGGGGTAGTCTCATTCATTGATATCCTGTCACTACCTATTTAATTGTACATTTTGAAATATTTTCTGCTTTAAACCTCAGCTTTGGCTGGCTAAAATCTAGCTTTGTTCAACTGGATGTATAAGAGAATTTAAGTACCTTTTATCTGCACCATTTTCAAATAATACAGCATTTTAATTGATTTATTTGTGTTGCAATGAATATTAACTGAACTGGAAGTTTTGACTCTGTTTTTTCAGTTAGTGCTTGTTAGAATTTTATTGCCTGCTAGTAATTGCAGGCAGGGGTAGTCTCATTCATTGATATCCTGTCACTGCCTATTTAAGTGGTACATTTTGAAATATTTTCTGATTAAAACCTCAGCTTTGGCCGGCTAAGATCTAACTGTAGTCAACTGGACATATAAGAAAATTTAAGTACCTTATATCTGCACTTTTTTCAAATAATACATCACTTTAATTGATTTGTTTGTGTTTCATTGAATATTAACTGAAATGTAAGTTTTGACTCAGTTTTTTCAGTTAATGCTTGCTTGAATTTTATTACCTGTTAGTAATTGCAGGTGGGGGTAGTCTCATTCATTGATATCCTGTCACTGCCTATTTAATTGGACATTTTGAAATATTTTCTGCTTTATACCTTAGCTTTGGCGGCTAAGATCTAGTTGTATTCAATTGGACGTATAAGAGAATTTAAGTACCTTTTATTTGCATTTTTTTCAAATAATACAGCATTTTAATTGATTTAGTTTTGTTGCATTGAATGTTAACTGAACTGGAAGTTTTGACTCTGTTTTTTCATTTAGTGCTTGGTAGAATTTTACTGCCTGTTAGTAATTGCAAGCGGGGGTAGTCTCATTCATTGATATCCTGTCACTGCCTATTTAAGGGGTACATTTTGAAATATTTTCTGCTTAAAACCTCAACTTTGGCCGGCTAAGATCTAGCTGTATTCAACTCGACGTATAAGAGAATTTAAGTACCTTTTATCTGCACTTTTTTCAAATAATACAGCATTTTAATTGCTTTATTTGTGTTGCATTGCCTATTAACTGAACTGCAAGGTTTGACTGTTTTTTTAGTTAGTGCTTGATAGAATTTTATTGCCTGTTAGTAATTGCAGGCTGGGGTAGTCTCATTCATTGATATCCTGTCACTGCCTATTTAAGTGGTACATTTTGAAATATTTTCTGATTAAAACCTCAGCCTTGGCCGGCTAAGATCTAACTGTATGCAACTGGACATACAAGAGAGTTTAAGTACCTTTTATCTGCACTTTTTTAAAATAATACAGCATTGTAATTGATTTATTTCTGTTGCCTTGAATATTAACTGAACTGGAAGTTTTGACTTTGTTTTTTTAGTTAGTGCTTGCTAGAATTTTATTACCTGTTAGTAATTGCTGGCGGGGGTTGTCTCATTCATTGATATCCTGTCACTGCCTATTTAATTGTACATTTTGAAATATTTTATGCTTTACACCTCAGCTTTGGCAGCTAAGATCTAGTTGTATTCAACTGGACGTGTAAGAGAAATAAAGTACCTTTTATCTACACTTTTTTCAAATAATACAGCATTTGAATTGCTTTATTTGTGTTGCATTGCATATTAACTGAACTGGAAGTTTGACTATTTTTTTAGTTAGTGCTTGCTAGAATTTTATTGCCTGTTAGTAATTGCAGGCCGGGGTAGTCTCATTCTTTGATATCCTGTCACTGCCTATTTAAGTGGTACATTTTGAAATATTTTCTGCTTAAAACCTCAGCTTTGGCCGGCTACAATCTAACTGTATGCAACTGGACTTACAAGAGAGTTTAAGTTCCTTTTATCTGCACTTTTTTAAAATAATACAGCATTGTATTTGATTTATTTGTGTGCATTGATAATTAACTGAACTGGAAGTTTTGACTCTGTTTTTTCAGTTAGTGCTTGCTAGAATTTTATTGCCTGTTACTAATTGCCGGCAGGGGTAGTCAAATTCATTGATATCCTGTCACTGCCTATTTAAGTGGTAATTTTGAAATATTTTCTGTTTATAATCTCAGCTTTGTCCGGCTAAGATCTAGCTGTATTCATTTGGACGTATAGGAGAATTTAAGTACCTTTTATGTACACTTTGTTTCAAATAATATAGCATTTTAATTGATTTACTTGTGTTGCATTGAATATTAACTGAACTGGAAGTTTTGACTCTGTTTTTTTTAGTTAGTGCTTGGTAGAATTTTATTGCCTGTTAGTAATTGCTGGCCGGGGTTGACTCATTCATTGATATCCTGTCACTGCCTATTTAAGTGGTACATTTTGAAATATTTTTTGCTTCAAACCTCAGCTTTGGCCGGCTAAGATCTAGCTGTATTCAACTGAACTTATGTGAGAATTTAATTACCTTTTGTCTGCACTTTATTCAAATAATACAGCATTTTAATTGATTTATTTGTGTTGCATTGCATATTAACTGAACTGAAAGTTTTGACTCAGTTTTTTCAGTTAATGCTTGCTAGAATTTTATTGCCTGTTAGTAATTTCTGTCGGGGGTAGTCTCATTCATTGATATGCTGTCACTGCCTAAATTTAAGTGGTACATTTTGAAATATTTTCTGGTTAAAACCTCAGCTTTGGCCGGCTAAGATCTAGCTGTATTCAACTGGATGTATAAGAGAATTTAAGTACCTTTTAACTGCACTTTTTTCAAATAATACAGCATTTTTATTGATTTATTTGTGTTGCATTAAATATTAACTGAACTGGAAGTTTTGACTCTGTTTTTTTCAGTTAGTGCTTGCTAGAATTTTATTGCCTGTTAGTAATTGCAGGCGGGGGAACTCTCATTCATTGTTATCCTGTCAGTGCCTATTTAAGTGGTACATTTTGAAATATTTTCTGCTTAAAACCTCAGTTTTGGCTGGATAACTTCTACCTTTATTCAACTGGGCATTTAAGAGAATTTTAGTACCTTTTATCTGCACTTTTTTCAAATAATATAGCATTTTAATTGATTTATTTGTGTTGCATTGAATATTAACTGAACTGGAAGTTTTGACTTTGTTTTTTTAGTTAGTGCTTGCTAGAATTTTATTACCTGTTAGTAATTGCTGGCGGGGGTTGTCTCATTCATTGATATCCTGTCACTGCCTATTTAAGTGGTACATTTTGAAATATTTTTTGCTTCAAACCTCAGCTTTGGCCTGCTAAGATCTAGCTGTATTCAACTGGACGTTTAAGAGAATTTAAGTACCTTTTATCTCCCTGTTTTCAAATAATACAGCATTTTTATTGATTTATTTGTGTTGCATTAAATATTAACTGAACTTGAAGTTTTGACTCTATTGTTTCAGTTAGTGCTTGCTAGAATTGTATTGCCTGTTAGTAATTGCAGTCGGGGATCATCTCATTCATTGATATCCTGTCACTGCCTATTTAAGAGGTACATTTTGAAATATTTTCTGCTTAAAACCTCAGCTTTTGCCAGCTAAGATCTAGTTGTATTCAACTGGACATATAAGAGAATTTAAGTACCTTTTATCCGGACTTTTTTCAAATAATACAACATTTTAATTGATTTATTTGTGTTGCATTGAATATTAACCGACCTGGAAGTTTTGACAATGTTTTTTCAGTTAGTGCTTGCTAGAATTTTATTGCCTATTAGTAATTGCAGGCAGGGGTAGTCTCATTCATTGATATCCTGTCACTGCCTATTTAAGTGGTACAGTTTGAAATATTTTCTGCTTAAAACCTCAGCTTTGGCCGGCTAAGATCTAGTTGTAGTCAACTGGAAATATAAGAAAATGTAAGTACCTTATATCTGCACTTTTTTCAAATAATACAGCATTTTAATTGATTTATTTGTGTTGCATTGAATATTAACTGAACTTGAAGTTTTGACTCTATTTTTTCAGTTAGTGCTTGCTAGAATTGTATTGCCTGTTAGTAATTGCAGTCGGGGGTCATCTCATTCATTGATATCCTGTCACTGCCTATTTAAGAGGTACATTTTGAAATATTTTCTGCTTAAAACCTCAGCTTTTGCCAGCTAAGATCTAGTTGTATTCAACTGGACATATAAGAGAATTTAAGTACCTTTTATCCGGACTTTTTTCAAATAATACAACATTTTAATTGATTTATTTGTGTTGCATTGAATATTAACCGACCTGGAAGTTTTGACAATGTTTTTTCAGTTAGTGCTTGCTAGAATTTTATTGCCTATTAGTAATTGCAGGCAGGGGTAGTCTCATTCATTGATATCCTGTCACTGCCTATTTAAGTGGTACAGTTTGAAATATTTTCTGCTTAAAACCTCAGCTTTGGCCGGCTAAGATCTAGTTGTAGTCAACTGGAAATATAAGAAAATGTAAGTACCTTATATCTGCACTTTTTTCAAATAATACAGCATTTTAATTGATTTATTTGTGTTGCATTGAATATTAACTGAAATGTAAGTTTGACTCAGTTTTTTCAGTTAATGCTTGCTTGAGTTTTATTGCCTGTTAGTAATTTCAGGTGGGGTAGTCTCATTCATTGATATCCTGTCACTGCCTATTTAATTGTACATTTTGAAATATTTTCTGCTTGACACCTCAGCTTTGGCGGCTAAGATCTAGTTGTATTCAAATGGATGTATAAGAGAATTTAAGTACCTTTTTTCTGCACTTTTTTCAAATAATACAGCATTTTAATTGCTTTATTTGTGTTGCATTGCATATTAACTCAACTGGAAGTTTGACTATTTTTTTAGTTAGTGCTTGCTAGAATTTTATTGCCTGTTAGTAATTGCAGGCCGGGGTAGTCTCATTCTTTGATATCCTGTCACTGCCTATTTAAGTGATACATTTTGAAATATTTTCTGTTTAAAACCTCAGCTTTGGCCGGCTAAGATCTAACTGTATGCCACTGGGCATACAAGAGAGTTTAAGTACATTTTATCTGCACTTTTTTAAAATAATACAGGATTGTAATTGATTTATTTGTGTTGCATTGATAATTAACTGAACTGGAAGTTTTGACTCTGTTATTTCAGTTAGTGCTTGCTAGAATTTTATTGCCTGTAGTAATTGCAGGCAGGGGTAGTCAAATTCATTGATATCCTGTCACTGCCTATTTAAGTGGTAATTTGGAAATATTTTCTGCTTAAAACCTCAGATTTGTCCGGCTAAGATCTAGCTGTATTCAACTGGACATCTAGGAGAATTTAAGTACCTTTTATCTGCACTTTGTTTCAAATAATACAGCAATTTAATTGATTTATTTGTGTTGCATTGAATATTAACTGAACTGGAAGTTTTGACTCTGTTTTTTCAGTTAGTGCTTGCTAGAATTGTATTGCCTGTTAGTAATTTCAGGCGGGGGTAGTCTCATTCATTGATATCCTGTCACTGCCTATTTAAGTGGTACATTTTGAAATATTTACTGCTTAAAACCTCAGCTTTGGCTGGCTAAAATCTAGCTGTATTCAACTGGACGTATAAGAGAATTTAAGTTCCTTTTATCTGCACTTTTTTCAAATAATACAGCATTTTAATTGATTTATTTGTGTTGCATTGAATATTAACCGAACTGAAGTTTTGACTCTGTTTTTTCAGTTAGTGCTTGCTAGAATTTTATTGCCTGTTAGTAATTGCAGGCGGGGGTAGTCTCATTCATTGATATCCTGTCACTGCCTATTTAAGTGGTACATTTTGAAATATTTTCTGCTTAAAACTTCAGCTTTGGCCGGCTAACATCTAGCTGTATTCAACTGGACATATAAGAGAATTTAAGTACCTTTATCTGCACCATTTTCAAATAATACAGCATTTTAATTGATTTATTTGTGTTTCATTGAATATTAACTGAAATGTAAGTTTTGACTCAGTTTTTTCAGTTAATGCTTGCTTGAATTTTATTACCTGTTAGTAATTGCAGGTGGGGGTAGTCTCATTCATTGATATCCTGTCACTGCCTATTTAATTGGACATTTTGAAATATTTCCTGCTTAACACCTCAGCTTTGGCGGCTAAGATCTAGCTGTATTCAACTGGATGTATAAGAGAATTTAAGTACCTTTTATCTGCACTTTTTTCAAAATATACAGCATTTGAATTGCTTTATTTGTGTTGCATTGCATATTAACTGAACTGGAAGTTTGACTATTTTTTTAGTTAGTACTTGCTAGAATTTTATTGCCTGATACTAATTTGCAGGCCGGGGTAGTCTCATTCTTTGATATCCTGTCACTACCTATTTAAGTGATACATTTTGAAATATTTTCTGCTTAAAGCCTCAGCTTTGGCCGGCTAAGATCTAACTCTATGCAACTGGACATACAAGAGAGTTTAAGTACCTTTTATCTGCACTTTTTTAAAATAATACAGGATTGTAATTGATTTATTTGTGTTGCATTGATAATTAACTGAACTGGAAGTTTTGACTCTGTTTTTTCAGTTAGTGCTTGCTAGAATTTTATTGCCTGTTAGTAATTGCAGGCAGGGGTAGTCAAATTCATTGATATCCTGTCACTGCCTATTTAAGTGGTAATTTTGAAATATTTTCTGCTTAAAATCTCAGCTTTGGCCAGCTAAGATCTAGCTTTATTCAATTGGATGTATAAGAGAATTTAAGTTCCTTTTATCTGCACTTTTTTCAAATAATACAGCATTTTTATTGATTTATTCATGTTGCATTAAATATTAACTGAACTTGAAGTTTTGACTCTGTTTTTTCAGTTATAGTTCTAGTGCTTGCTAGAATTTTATTGCCTGTTAGTGGTTGCAGGCTGGGTAGTCTCATTCATTGATATCCTGTCACTGCCTATTTAATTGCACATTTTGAAATATTTTCTGCTTAAAACCTCAGCTTTGGCAGCTTAGATCTAGTTGTATCCAACTGGATGTGTAAGAGAATCTAAGTACCTTTTATCTGCACTTTTTTTCAAATAATACGCATTTTAATTGATTTATTTGTGTTGCATTGAATATTAACTGAACTGGAAGTTTTGACTGTGTTTTTTCAGTTAGTCTTGCTAGAATTGTATTGCCTGTTAGTAATTGCAGGCATGGCTAGTCTCATTCATTGATATCCTGTCACTGCCTATTTAAGTGGTACTTTTTGAAATATTTTCTGCTTAAAACCTCAGCTTTGGCCGGTTAAGTTCTAGCTTTATTCAACTGGACGTATAAGAGAATTTTAAGTAACTTTTATCAGTTTTTTTTTCAAATAATACAGCATTTTAATTGATTTATTTGTGTTGCATTGAATCTTAACTGAACTGGAAGTTTTGACTCTGTTTTTTCAGTTAGTGCTGGTTAGAATTTTATTGCCTGTTAGTAATTGCAGGCGGGGGTAGTCTCATTCATTAATATCCTGTCACTGCCTATTTAATTGTACATTTTGAAATATTTTCTGCTTAAAACCTCAGCTTTGGTGGCTAAGATCTAGCTGTATTCAACTGTACATATAAGAGAATTTAAGTAACTTTTATCTGCACTTTTTTCAAATAATACTGCATTTTAATTGATTTATTTGTGTTGCATTGAATATTAACTGAAATGGAAGTTTTGCCTCTGTTTTTTCCGTTAGTGCTTGCTAGAATTTTATTGCTGTTAGTAATTGCAGGCGGTGGTAGTCTCATTCATTGATATCCTGTCACTGCCTATTTAAGTGATACATTTTGAAATATTTTCTGCTTAAACCTCAGCTTTGGCTTGCTAAGATGTAGCTGTATTCAACTGGATGTATAAGAAAATGTAAGTACCTTTTATCTGCTCTTTTTTCAAATAATACAGCATTTTAATTGATTTATTTGTGTTGCATTGAATATTAACCGAACTGAGGGTTTTGACTCTGTTTTTTCAATTAGTGCTTGCTAGAATTTTATTGCCTGTTAGTAATTCTAGGCGGGGGTAGTCTCATTCATTGATATCCTGTCACTGCCTATTTACATTGTAGATTTTTAAATATTTTCTGCTTAAAACCTCAGCTTTGGCCGGCTAAGATCTAGCTGTATTCAACTGGACGTATGGGAGAATTTCAGTACCTTTTATCTGCACTTCTTTCAAATAATACAGAATTTTAATTGATTTATTTGTGTTGCACTGAATATTGACTGAACTGGAAGTTTTGACTCTGTTTTTTCAGTTAGTGCTTGCTAAAATGTTATTGCCTGTTAGTAATTACAGGCGGGGGTAGTCTCATTCATTGATATCCTGTCACTGCCTATTTAAGTGGTACATTATGAAATATTTTCTGCTTAAAACCTCAGCTTTGGCTGGCTAAGAGCTAGCTGTATTCAGCTGGACGTATAGGAGAATTTCAGTACCTTTTATCTGCACTTCGTTCAAATAATACAGCATTTTAATTGATTTATTTGTGTTGCATTGAATATTGACTGAACTGAAAGTTTTGTCTCTGTTTTTTCAGTTACTGCTTGCTAGAATTTTATTGCCCATTAGTAAGTGCAGGCAGGGGTAGTCTCATTCTTTGATATCCTGTCACTGCCTATTTAAGTGGTACTTTTTGAAATATTTTCTGCTTAAAACCTCAGCTTTGGCTGGCTAAGATCTAGCTGTATTCAACTTGACATATAAGAGAATTTAAGTACCTTTTATCGGTACTTTTTTCAAATAATACAGCATTTTAATTGATTTATTTGTGTTGCAACTGAACTAGACATTTTGACTCTATTTTTTCAGTTAGTGATTGATGAATTTTATTGCCTGTTAGTAATTGCAGCCAGGGGTAGTCTCATTAATTGATATCCTGTCACTGCCTATTTAATTGTACATTTTGAAATATTTTATGCTTAAAACCTCAGCTTTGGTGGCTAAGATCTAGCGTATTCAACTGGATGTATAAGAGAATTTAAGTACCTTTTGTCTGCACTTTTTTTCAAATAATACAGCATTTTAATTGATTTATTTGTGTTGCATTGAATATTAACTGAACTGGAAGTTTTGCCTCTGTTTTTTTCAGTTACTGCTTGCTAGAATTTTATTGCTGTTAGTAATTGCAGCCGGGGGTAGTCACATTCATTGATATCCTGTCACTGCCTATTTAATTGTACATTTTGAAATATTTTATGCTTAACACCTCAGCTTTAGTGGCTAAGATCTAGCGTATTCAACTGGACGTATAAGAGAGTTTAAGTACCTTTTGTCTGCACTTTTTTCCAAATAATACAGCATTTTAATTGATTTATTTGTGTTGCATTGAATATTAACTGAAATGAAAGTTTTGCCTCTGTTTTTTCCGTTAGTGCTTGCTAGAATTTTATTGCTGTTAGTAATTGCAGGCTGTGGTAGTCTCATTCATTGATATCCTGTCACTGCCTATTTAATTGATACATTTTGAAATATTTTTTGCTTAAACCTCAGCTTTGGCCATTTAAGATCTAGTTGTATTCAACTGGATGTATAAGAGAATTTAAGTATCTTTTATCTGCACTTTTTTCAAATAATACAGCATTTTAATTGATTTATTTGTGTTGCATTGAATATTAACTGAACTGGAAGTTTTGAGTCTGTTTTTTCAGTTAGTTCCCCACCTACCCTCCCTGTTTCTCTTTTGGTGTTAATCTTGTTGGCTTTGAAACTGCCTGCCCCTCTTGTAAATTTGTGTTTGGATACTCCTTCTGGACCCATCTCATTTGATCACTCAACTGAGTGCAGTGAGAACATATTCTGATTTCAGGCAGTCCTACTGTGTACAAAGAGAGCATCTGGGAAAGAAAAATAACGTTTAAGCTTGTTTCCTGACTTTCCTGTAAATAGTCTATTCTCTTTGTAGGCTTTTGAGCCCCCACGCCTTTCTGTGTTAGAGGGTAGCCTTCTAGCTTAATTTTGTTTCTTATAACTAGCCAGTTTTCTAGGTTCAGCACTCAAATCTGTTTCTTTGAACTCAGCACTTGTTCAGAACTCATTCTAAGTACTAAATAAGCTGCAAATTACTACAACACTCAACCTTCCTCACTTATCTAGAGGAAAGCAGTCTTTAGTACTTAATAAATAAGCATCTATCCAAGCATGTCTAAGGGTCAGCTCCCGGTAATTATTTCCTGTATAGCTGGTGAATCTGAGCATCTTGGAGCAATGTAGCAATTGCCTCATGTACACAGACAACCTCTCATCCTACCGCCCAAGACTACAACCTGTGAGAGATGCCCTTATATAGCCAAACTGGAAGCAAAGCTCTCTTCACCTAAGACTGGACTAGACAATCAATAGGAGAAGGTAAACACTTGCACCACACCACACTCATCACATAGTCCCTCCAAACCTACACCACCAAAACACACACATAGAAACACAAAACACACACCTACATTCACGGAGGCTCTCAATAAAACGTGCCCAAGCATCAGGGACCTCCAAAGCAGACATGCAAGCAAACTCCACCCGCCAACACAACCCAAATGACACATAACCCACAAACTCAGTGTGCCACTCAACCACAGCCCATAAAGCATAACAACGTACCTAACACTCTAGTCATATGTATCTCTATAGTCAGCCACACTGATGTTACACTCACCAAGCTAAACAAGGAGAAAATTACTGTCAGCTGCATGTCAGGTGCCAGGATCCGCCACATAACACATGCACTTAGGTCACTCCATATCAAGTACAAATATGACACTGTCATTGTCCGTGTTGGTGTGAATGACCTTAGACGTACCTCCCTGGACTACATGAAAAGAGACATGGAGCATCTCTGATCTTGTAGCCCAGGCAGGTATGACCCTAGCCCTGAGTAGCATCCTGCCATCACCCAGAATGATACCACAGTACAAGGACAAAATGATTGACTTCAACAATTGGCTAAGCTTCTGGTGTCATTCTAAGGGGATCCAGTATTTGTCTGCCTGGGATGACATGATCGACAGACCACGATGCTTTGCCAGAGATGGCCTGCACCTGTCGCCCTTGGGATTCCAGATACTGGCTAAGGCTCTTGCCACCCCTATAGTGCCTTTTTTAGGCAAGGTTCAAATGACAAATTCACCACTGTAACAGGTACAAACAAGTAAAATCTAAGGGTAATGCTATTCAATGCTAGAAGTCTTAACCTCAAAATGCACTCACTCAAGGCACTCCTTAAAATGGAGAGCATCGACATCTGTGCAGTGACAGAGACCTGGATCAAAGCTCCAGAGAGCACCCCTGCATTACCAGGCTATAATTCATACCACACCTTTCAGCCACCTAACCTGGAATGAAGCACTAAAGGTGGAGGCGTGTCCATATTCATTAAGGATATCCACACCTCCAGGCTAGTTGCACAGCATAATGCATCCGAGATTATCCAGGTGCAACTAACTCTGGGCAAGACCGCAATCCAAATAGTAGCTTGCTACAGACCCCCCACCATGCCCCAGGATTCCCACTCTTCATTTCCTGATACACTGGAAAGTATTAGGGTACAACTCAACACTCTAATAATGGGCAATTTCAACTACCTCACCATTAACTGGGAAAACTACTCATGTACCAACTCTTTTTCTCAACGTTTTCTGGAATTCATAAATTCCAAAGCCTTGGATCAACTTATTCACACCCCCACCAGGGGCAGCAATATCCTAGACCTGGTCATTACCAACATGGGCAACTGATGTTCCACACAAGAGGTCAATTCCTCGTTGGTCAGATCCGACCACAAGCTAATCACCCTAGACATCCACATCCCACCCTCACCCCCAATTAGGGAAACCACCATAAAAAACTTCTCCAAAGCCAACTTCACACTTCTTAAGACAGAAGTGAAAATCTTCATGACACCCTTGCAGACAGACAATAGAGGTATGACTGCTGAATCCTACACAAATGCACTTTATAAACACTTACATGCGTGCATGGATCATGCTATCCCTAATAGAACCTCCAAAAAAAGGAAGCCAATCTGGTGGTCCTCTGCCATAAACAAACTCTACAACAGAAGAAAGAAACTGTTGCAAAAGAGTAAAATCCCATTACTGGAGGAACTCCCTGGTCACCCTCAGTAAGAAGCTGAGATCCCTCATAAAATCCTCCAAAGCTAGTTACGAAAACAAAATTGCCACTGACTCTAAAGACAACTACAAAGCATTCTATAGCTATGTCAAGAATCTCAATGGCAACACTCAGATCTGCTTTGAGTTACAGCACAATGGCACTAAATATACAGAACCAACTGATATTGCCAACATCCTGGCAGATAGGTTCAGTGCTAACTTTACCCCCATTTCACCACCTAGATGGCCCATCTCTATACCGGAAGAATGCAAAGTTCCTGTAATCATGGCTGCACAGGTAAAAAAACACACTCTCCAAAGCCAAGAACACATCATCCATGGGACCTGACAATATCCCAGGCTGCATTCTACACGAACTACAGAATGAACTGGCACCCTACCTAAGTACCATGTTCAGTCATAGCCTCACCTCAGGCTTTGTTCCCACTGAATGGTGCACCACAATGGTTATCCCACTCCACAAAGGAGAAGCCACGATGGACCTTGGAAACTACCGCCCCATTAGCCTGACGAGCGTGGTCTGCAAGGCCATGGAACATATCATGGAACTCATAAATAAAGACATTGGCAATCTCCAAACTCTGGACCCTACCCAGTTCGGATTTGTAAAAGGCAGATCATGTCTCCTAAACCTGATTGACATCTTTGAAGCAGTCACCAAAGCCATAGATGAGGGTAAGTAGGTTCACACAGCTTATCCAGATCTCGCCAAGGCTTTCGACACCATCCCCCACTCTGGAATTATATATAAGCTCACTAAACTAGGTATTAATCCCTATGTCACAAGATGGGTTGCCAAGTGGCTCATGGACAGAACCCACATTGTTAAAGTAGCAGACTCCAAATCCGACTTCAGACCAGTGACAAGTGGAGTACCACAGGGTTCAGTCCTGGGTCCTCTCCTGTTTGGTATCTACTTCTCTGAAGTACAGGCTAACACAGAGGGTCTTTGGCTAACAAGGTTTGCAGATGACTGCAAACTAGGAGCCATAATAGAAACTCCTAACGATGTGGACATACTACAAAAGGGCCTCACTGAGACAGATGCCTGGTGTCAAAGCCATGGCCTCAAGCTCAATGCCAAAAAGTGTATTGTCATCCCCTTTGGTAAAAACTCTGTACCCATGAACTACCACATAGCTGGTAGTCTACTTAATGCTGAAAATGTGATAAGAGACCTTGGGACACAGGTGGACAGTAGTCTCTCCTTTGATAATCACATTGCCACAGTGGTCAGGAAATACTTCTACGTGGCTCACCTCATCACAAAAGGTTTCTCATCCAGAAAAAAAGAGGTCATTGTTCCCCTCTACTCATCATTCATTAGACCCATTATAGAGTACAATGCCCCTTTTGGTATGTACCTTACAAGACATCTACAACAACTGAAAAGGCCACAGAAATACCTCACAGAGGATTACTGGCCTCAAACAGATGCCCTACGCAGACCGTCTCAAAAAACTCCAGCTTAACTCCGTTGCATATCATCTACTCAGAGGCGATCTCTGCCTAACATACAAAGTTATGTCAAACCCAGAGCTGTTGGACATGCACCACTTAAAGAAATCCCAATCCCTCCGAGCTACATGCTCTAGGGAACTAAATCTTGTCACCACAATAAATAGAACATGCTGGAGGGATAGATTCCTGTCCCAGAGACTTCCCATACTCTGGAACAGACTACCTATCTATGTCACGGAGCTCCTCATTAGTTCTTTTCAAGAAAAATATTGATGATTGGATGGGAAATAGGAAATTCACCCCAGGGATCACTTTTGTGGCTCTGCTCGACAGGGGCACAGGAAAATAATTTTCTCGGGTGGCAAAAGCCAGGGTACATTTTTGGTTGGACTTATATAGGCCCTAGGGCCAACAGCCTAGTACCTACCTGTGGGTGTGTGTGTGTGTGTGTGTGTGTGTGTGTGTGTGTGTGTGTGTGTGTGTGTGTGTGTGTGTGTGTGTGTGTGTGTGTGTGTGTGTGTGTCTATTGAGACATGGCCTGAGCAGATGTTGCAGCACTGGGGTGAGCCCATATAGACAGATGGTGAGCACCCACAAGAGATGTGTATGCATTCCTTGCACAACCCTATCCAAGGGAATCCTTTCCACTTGGAGGATCACAGGCATGCCCCGTGTAATGTTTAGAGGAAGGCATTCTGCATAAATGTGAGTGATGGCCCATACCAGATATTTCTGTCTTATGAGCTCCCAGCCCTGAAAGTCACACATGTCTGACCCAACTCAGCTCCACTCTGAATGGAGAGGAGGAAGAGATGGCATTGGGTGTTCTTGACCTAGGCCTCTCCCCTTTCACGATGAAGCTCAACACTGGAGGCAGAGTTAGAGCTGCTATCATGGGAATAGTGTCTGGCACATGTCTTATGTTCACAGGGAGAACTATGTCAGGCAAACTGCCTATGGAACATGTCCATCAGGTCACACATACAGGACATGTAGTCCTCATGTCATCTCACACACCCTGTAAAGCACATACCATATCACTGAAGGCTTAGGTGTTGCTAGTATATCCCTCTGTGATGGTCATGCACAGTTGCTGGGACATGGACATAGAGATATCAAGCTTAGGGGAGGTAGTACCCATGGCATTTATGGCCATTGGCGTGCTAATTTCTCGTGTCTTTCCTGTGCTCAGTCAGCAGAGCTCATAGTAACCAAGGAGAACTGCATCAAAGGGGGAGGCCTCCATTCCCATATACAACAACATCCTGTCCTTCCCTGTCCTTCAGTGTCTTCCTGGGTCACTAGAGTTTGTTTCCTATTTATTATTTATTTATTTATTGACATTTGTTGACTGGGAAAGTCCACTGGGCCATTGACCCATTTTTAGTGGAGGCCCGGGGAGAAAAGCTCCATGGTAATACATTCAAAAATATAGAACATTAAGACATTAAAAAAACATTTGCACATTATATACTATTGTGGTAGTACATTCAATATAGAACATTTAAAATGAACATATTTATAATTCCTTATTCAGAAAAAAAATTCTCAGTAGGTTTAGAAGCAAGAAAGAGAGTAAAGTCAAGCAGTAATGGGCAGAGGTATGTAAGGAGGTGATATATGAGTGTCACTTAGGATAGTTTAGCATGAGGTAGGGAGAAGGAGTGAAAAGTCAGGCAGTAAAGGGCCGAAGAATATAATGAGGTAAACTGTGAGTGTCACTTAGGATAGTTTAGCATGAGGTAGGGAAGCTATGGGGGTCTGATTGTTGTGCAGTGACAGGATAAGTTATTTTGGTAATGTACCTTGAGCGATGATTTAAAGAGTTTTGAAGACTCCATTAGAGTTATATGGGAGGGTAATGTGTTCCAAAGTTTGGCTATATTACAGGAGTATAGACTTTGTCCAGCTCTTTTGTTTGGTTTTATAACCTTTCTTAGTTGTTTCTGAGATGATCTAAGTGACCGAGTAGTAGTGTAAGTTTGTACGACTGAGTGAAGTGATGGGCAGAGGTGGGGTTTGAAAATTAGTTTGTGCGCTAGTGTTAGCTGGGTATAAGAAAGATGGCATGAGAATTTTAGCCAGTTGAGTTCTTTAATTGTATCACAGTGGTGTGTACGGTTTGGTTTTCCTGAGGCAAATTTAGCTGTTTTATAATAGCAGGATTGCAGTTTATTCCTAAGGGATGAAAGTAGATTGGTGAAGATAGCACTTCCATATAGGCGGGAAGGGAGGAGCAGGGTACTAGCTAGTTTAGCTTTGGTTTGCTTGTTGACGTATAGTTTGTGCCTATATAGCTTGTCTAATTTAAAGTGTACTTTTTATTATGTATGTGGCTCAAAGGTAAGTTTGTCATTTATTGCAATATGTAGTAGTTTAGCAGTTTTAGCTAATTCTGTTTCAGTTCCATCTTTAGAAAAAATCTTTAAAGTTTATGCTTGGTGGTTTTGAAGTGAATAGGAGTAGTTTTGTTTTTTTTTTTTTTTGGCATTTAGCAACAGCTGAGAATTATTTAGCCAGGTTTCTATAGAAGCAA
This sequence comes from Protopterus annectens, assembly GCF_019279795.1. Lineage (NCBI taxonomy): Eukaryota > Metazoa > Chordata > Ceratodontiformes > Protopteridae > Protopterus > Protopterus annectens. The sequence continues at coordinate 1,245,392,366 of NC_056737.1, forward strand.
AAGCTTTTTGGGTTATTTTGAGAAGGTCAGAGAAATTGTTGCGGAAGATATAATTGTTGAATCGTCAGCATATTGGATCAAGTTTCCTATGTGAGAGACTTTGTGAAGGTCATTGATAAAAATATTGAAGAGTAATGGCCCTAGAATGGAGCCCTGAGGGACTCTTATGTTGTTTTTTTGATAGGCAGATTGCGCATTTTGCCATTTTACTGATTGCTCTCTGTTATTAAGGTAGGAGGTAAACCATTTGACAGAACTGGGGGAAACATCCTAGTTTTGATATTTGGTGTAGTAGTTTGTTATGTGATACTGTGTCGAAAGCCTTTGACAGATCAAGTAGGATTACTGAGGTATAGAGACCAGTGTCGAGGGCTTTGTTGACAGTATCAGTGAAAGAGAGCAGGGCTGTAATTGTGCTATGCCCTGGACGGAAGCCATGTTGTGTGGGAGAGAGAAGGTCATTGTCTAGGAGGTGTTTAAGTAATTGAGTGTGTACACATTTTTCTAATATTTTTGCTAGTGGTGAAAGTATTGAGATAGGGCGGTAGTTTGACAAGTCATAGGAAGTTCCACCTTTATGTAGTGGGGTGATGATAGATTTTTTCCATAAGTGTGGGACATAGCATTTAGAGAGAGACCAATTTATTAGAATACTGAC
>NC_056737.1:1245398023-1245438023 GCF_019279795.1 Protopterus annectens
TTATTTGAAATTACATATGTATATAATTTTGCTACTATATTGTTGATAAACAAGCAATACAGCATGCTTATGTATAACATATATGAATGTATATGAATGAAATATTCTATCTGTGTCTATATAAGTATATGATTTTTCATGATAATCGCCATAATAAAATCATTCATTCCATGCATTGGTATGCCCTGCCAATCTGAGATGGAAGATGCCAGCCATAATGATGAAGCTATATTAATTATTGTATATTATGATAAGTAATAAAGAAGTTTACACCCTGTAGAGGTAGAGACAATGGATTGAATTTTACTTGTATCTCCACTTTCAGGAAAAGAGATCACATCTGAGATGTAAGAATGATTAATCTGGCAATCATGGTGGTGAATTAACTTACAGTATATAATAAATCTAAAGTGAGTCAACCATTTATATTCTTCTGTGACATTTTTCAAAACCCAGTAAGCCTGCATGTAAGAAGCTTCCTTTTCAAGGTAAAGGGAAAAGGCCAAACAATATATTCTAAAAGGTTCAAAGCACACTGAATAGCTGTCTAAAAGTGTACTGTGTTGTGAATGTTCTTTAGACCACGGAGGGAAGTCCATTTCTAACAGATGCAGTTAGTTTCCAGCTAACAAAAATGATTTTTTCTCTTATGTAGAAAGCTAGTTAATTACTGACTTAAATAATTACTAGCTGCAGAAGATTCAAATAAGTATTATTAGACAATCTTCTAAAGGAAGATTAAAATAAGTACTATGATTTCTGTAAATTCCTTAATAAATGTATCAGAAAATATGTGGCTCCATTATAATCATAAAACTGGGAGTAATACCATAGACCCCAATAAGTGCATCAAAACAGATTAGCAAATATTGTCTTAATATTTTCAATACAGATGCACATCTTTCTTCACAAAAATTAAGATGGCATCATTTATAAAGTATTATCATATATGAAGCTAATGTGTCTGCTCTTAAAAGCAGAAAAAATATTGGCACAATTACAGTTAGAAATGCATATGTGTGGTATTCTTGAACAGTGAATAAAAGATGAAGAATTCATGGACTACATGAAATGGCTTGAAATACACATTTCTCCATAAGATAATTACATTAAGACTAATGAATGTTATTAAAAAGGAAAGAGGGGACTGCTGTCAGATCTTTATTAGCTTGATACAATGTTTCAAAGCACTGTTGATTGAGTAAATAAGACACCAGCCAAGGTATAACCCAAAATTCTTTTATTAGTAATTTTATGAAACCCATTTTTATTTGCATGTTGCTACAGATCATGTCACGGAGTTGTGATGTATCTGAAATCATGAGGCTTGCAAACTGCTTCAGTTTTAGTCCATAATATCCATTCTTAAGTAACAGCGCTATGCTGATGGTAGGGAAAAATTATAAACACGAATCCTCTTTCTATAACATGAATTGCTCTTGCCTTATAGTATGCTACACTTTAATATAATAATTCACCATAATAATGAGAGCTTCAATAAGCACTGTCTTCTTTTTAATTTGGTTATATTTCAGTATATTTTATTTGTGTTGAATGCCTGCATATTAGCATATACTTTTCCGACTTTCTTATTCGAAATTAAATGTAAACAAAAATGTATATGACCAAACTGCATATCATACAGCTCACATCAGTGTCAGGCGCTCAGTAAGAAGCCTACTCAGCTTTAAAGCTGGAATATGAGTAAGCTGTGGGTTTCTGTTCTCACTCAAGGTGATTGGATTAACTTTCAAATTGCTAACACTGCAGTGCGGCTTTGGAGGGGGGGGGGGGGGCTGTACTTGGGTATGTTACACTTCAGTTGAGATGCTAAACCAAGGTCCCAAATGCTCGAGTTGGTGGTAGCTCGGGAGTGTGTAAAAGAGCACATGACACTTACAAAAACTGTAGAGGAAGCCCCATTTCCTGAAGCAATATAAGTACTACCTATAGTTTCTTCTGAGGGTTGGCCTAATGTTTAAGGTTTTTACCTCACGGGTACAGGGTATGATTCTCACCTCTGATTTTTGGCTAGGCTAGTGATAGTATGCAGACTGATAGCCTAATATTTACTTTGGGAGTTGGATGTTTGTATAATGGTTAAGGTGTTTGCCTCACAGACACAAGATATAGCATTTAATTCTCACCTTTGAATGGGAAATTGCCTAGGCATAAATGTCCCTGAAGGGCAACTAGCCTGGTACTTACTGATGAAGCTACAAAAAGAGGTCAGTAGTGTGGTAGTGGGACTTAGTCAAGAAAGGATAAATGAACAAGTAAACATACTGTGGAGGCTTACCATGAAGGTACTTCACACAGTCATTAATGAGGCGCTGAGGGAAAACTAAAAATAGCTTTTGAAAATATTTAAGGAAGAGCAAACAGGCTCTCCATGAGGAGGTTTAGTTGTGAATCTGCTGAATAAAAATCATTGTCTACTTCTAGAAAATTATAAGCTGGAACATAAGAAGGATGTATTCTTTTATTTTATACAGTCTAACTCTTAAGTACAGAGCAGTGCACTGCAAGTGTCCATGCTAAAATCTGACAGGTTTTAAAACAGTTTTAAAGCAAAATTTATGGATTTCATTTTGGCATAGTCCTGCTGACTTTCTCATGACATTTGTGAGAAGAAATAAAATGTGTGGTCTAGCAGGTTCATCTCTCTAATAACCATACACTTGTTTTTTTTCAGATGTTGGAAAATGTCATAAATCTCCCCATGACATTATACAACATACAAAATCGCTGTAGCATTTTTATGTTTGGAGACTGTTGGTGTATGAGTTTCAAATCTTGAAAAGCTAGTTCAACACCTTCAGATAATGATTTATCTCATGTTAAGTATTAAGTAATGCTACATTTCAAGGAAGTGCAGCAGTGACAGACAATAAATGAATGAGACCACCCTTTGCCATTTCATCCTTGATGCATACTGCATTATAAAGAAAAGAAATTGACATTATCACACACCTTAAAATGTAGATGTTTTAGTGCACAATTTTAATATTTTAGGCTAAAACATGGTGAGTAATAAAATACATAAATATGCTTTCATATTTATACCAAAAATGCATAGTTCTTTTAAAGCATTTTAGAGTGTGCATTTCACTGTTAATAAACAAAGCAAAAGTGCAACTCTATGTGAACAGAAAAGTATTACGATTCTATACAAGCCACATCAGACTGCGTCTCTTTGAACAATAGTAGTATGTGATTTTTGTTTACTTGTTGCCTGTTTTTTAATTTGTTAGATGCTAGTTGTGATCAGTCTTATTCACTATATGCATATATGCAGGAGACCATTCCAAAAAAATATATGTACTACTCATAAGAATAATAATCATATCCATCCATAACCCCCTTTTCCCATTTCTGCACATGTGGTCAGGGTATTACATCACCAGTGACAGTCATCTACAGTCAAGGTTTACACCTGCAAGTGGATACCCCTACCACAGTACTTCTTTCACACTACACACTCCCAACCAATTTAGAGTATCCAATCCACCTACTACATGTCTTTGGAATGAAACCAGAGCACCCAGAGGAAACTCATGCAAACACAGGGAGGACACACAGACACTGTACAGAAGGTTACCCAACTGAGAATCAAACTAAGGAACCTCTTGCTGTGAGGTGACAACACTATCTATTGTGCCACTGTGCCACTTTGCATCACTGTATAATAATAATAATAATAAGGGAGAAATGCTGCAGACACATGTCTTTTTAACATGAGAAGAAACTGGAACACTTGGAGGAAACCTACACAGACTCTGCACAGAAGACACCCCAGCTGAGAATCGAAGCAGAGAACCTCTTGCTGTGAGGTGACAATGCAACTGCTGCACCACTGTTCTGTCCTCCTCCTTCTCCTCCTCATCATCATCATAATATTTTTCACTTCGCAAAAATTATTTCTGAGTTGTATTTTTCTTTGAATAATAAACTATGGCTTTTGTTTTTCTAAACTTAGGAATATCTATGAATTTCAGGCCAATTTTTTGACAGCATGCCGTGATTTGCTATGAATAAAATAGGCACACTAAATGAAGTTTCAAAATATAAAGTATTAAATAAACCAAATGGTTATGACATAAATATCCATTACGCATGCAGTGATGTAATAAAATAATGGTGATGCAATGATAATAGCATGTATGCCTATGTATTAACAGAGACATTTCTTCCACTGATTATTTGGGGAACAGCATTGTTAGGGTCAAACACTTACCTTATAAGATATTAATTTAGTTATATAAAGAGTATAATGTTGACCAAGGGCACTGGGTACGGTTTCTGTCCCCCTTACTCCACGGTAAAGCTGTAACTGCTATTTCTAAATTGCCTGATAATGATTGCTTGAATTATAATACTGTTAAAAATTGTTTACTAGGGTGTTTTAAGTTAACACCTGAAGCTTATAGAAAAAAAAGTTTTGTGAGCATAGATGCAAGGCAGATGAAAGTGTGTGTGTGAATATATCATTGAGTTAAGCACTTATTTTCATAGATGGGTGAGTGTGTGTCAGGTCACTGCTTTTGAAGGGCTGGTAGACCTTTTGGTGAGGGAATAAGCTCTTAGCATTTTGCCTGAGGACATGAGATTCTGTTTAGCAGATACTGAATGTAATACCACAGATGAGTTGGGTAAAAAAGGAGACCAATACCTAGAAAGCAGGGCATCACTGCACAGGAAAGGGACACCCAGTGCTGCTCATGGGTCTAAGGGAATCCATGGTGGGCAGCCTAAACCACCCCAACAGAGTCCACCAGTAGCAGGGGAAGCCACAGTTCAGGTACATGGCCAGGACCAAGGGTTAATGTTTTAAATGCAACCAGTGGGGCCATGTAGCATATAGATGTCCATGAAGGCAAGGTGGGGAACACAAGCTGGGAGATTCTGTAAGTGGGAATGACAGAATGTCAGCAGTGAGTTGTCTGGAGACAGCAAGGATACCAAACTACCACAAGAGGTTATATCCTATCTTAGTAGATGGAAAACAGGGCACTGCTTAGACAGGCACAACGTCTGACCTAGCCATTGTGAAGCCTGCAATGGTTAAAGAGGAGCACTACTTGCGTAGGCAGTCTACTCCAGTCAGAGCTATAGGAGGGACCCCATTCTATATACCTTTGGCTAGGGCTCACCTTGACTGGGAAGGTGGAAAAGGAAGCAAGCAAGTAGGTGTGTTTGAGGATATCCCTGCAGATGTCCTGATAGGGAATGAATTTGATAATGCAGTACGTTGTGTGCATGCAGTTACATGCAGTCAGGCTTGGAGACGAGTATGTGGGTCTGGTAGCCGGGGGGGGGGGTAGACAGACCTCACACTTGAAGCCAGGACTGGTGAGTTGGCTACATCAGGGAGGGAGCTACCCTGTAGCAGTGAGACTGAAGGTGAGCCACAGCTGCTGGTGAGTTCTGAGGTTCCCTTGGACAAAGTGAGTGCAAGGGCACAGGTAAGTAGTAGTACCCAGGCTGACAGTGAGGCAGTGCTGTCAGAGAATACCAGACTTCCTATGAAAGGGGAGATAGGAAGGGTGACAAAGAGAGAGTTCAGACAGGCTCAGCTCTCAGACCCTACATTACAAAGCCTGAGGGAGGTAGCTAGTGAGGCACCTGATTCTCAAGGAAAGGAGGAATCTGTGTACTGGGACAAAGGTTTACTGTATGGAGACTGGACCCCTGAGGAAGGGCTAGAGGATGAAAGAATACATCAGTTGATAGTGCCCAGGCCCTTCCATCTGACACTTTTAGCCATAGTCCATGACATTCCCCTTGCAGGTCATATGGGCATATGGTATACAAAGAGATGTATAGTGCAAAACTTTTATTGGCCTGCATTTCAAGGGATGTAACAATGTACTGCAGGACCTGTGAGCATTGCCAAAATGTAGGCAAGGCAGGAGACAAGATTAGACCTCCTTTGATGCCTTTGCCTGTGAGTGATGAGCCATTTCAGAGGATAGCTATGCATATTGTGGGACTTCTGAGTACCCGAAGTTCCACAGGGAAGAAGTATATACTAGTGGTAATACATTATGCTACCAGATACCCTGAGGCAGTGGCTCTGTCCTTCATTGAGGCAGAAAAGGTGGCAAATGCTTTGTTAGAGATTTTCAGTAGGGTAGGCTTCCCAAAAGAAATACTGACTTGACAATTTCATGTCAGACATGCTAGCTTGTCTGTGGGAGAGCTGTGGGGTGAAGCACTTAAAGACAACCCCCCTACCACCCCAGACTAATGGTCTGGTGGAGAGGTTAAACTCTACACTAAAGACCATGTTACAAGTATTTGCAGACATGTTTAAGAGGGAGTGGGACAAATGTTTGCCCCATCTGTTGTTGGCTTACAGAGAGGTACCCCAGGAATCCATATGTTTTTCACCCTTTGAGTTGCTGTATGGGCATCGGGAGAGGGGGCCTTTAGATTTGATTCATGATAACTGGGAGAGTGAGAGTGAGTGACTGTGAATTTCACAAGGAGTCTGTTCTGGCATGTGTCCTAAACCTCAGGACAAGGCTCAGAAAACTCATGGGCTTGGCCCAGGAGAACCTGGTAGAAGCCCAACAGCAGGAAAAGGTCTGGTATGACAGGAATGCTTGAGCTAGGGCATATGCTGTTTGGCAGCAGGTTATGGTTCTCATTCTTGTCAGACACAACAAGCTGCAGGCAGCTTGGGAGGGAACCTTCAAGGTGTTAAGGAAGGTCAGTGATGTTAACTACATGGTAGAACTGCTAGGCAGTAGGCAGGGGCACAAATTGTACCACATTAAGATAATGGAACCTTACCATGATAGGGAGGCCCTGGTGCTAATTACTTGCAGAAAGTGGCAGGATGAGTCTGACAAGGATCTATAGCTACAGGGAGCCAGCCAGCAAAATCCCAAATTACTATGGTGGAGCCTAGGATTGCAGGTGTATGCTAGGACAGTGCAGCACTGTAATGGGGTCAGCAATGCAAAGGCAGCTGGAATCTCAAGACAGGGACTGGGGTAATGCATTCCCAGATAGGCTCACCCCTCTCAAGCAATGTTTTTCAAGGGTCACTTGAAAAACTAGCTTGAGTCTTCAAGGGGGGAAGAAATGTCACAAAAGGAGATACTGCCAGCCCAGCTATCTGGAATTTTGTAAATAATTATATGTCATTTGTGAATATCAACATGATTGATAAAAGATGTTTGTGTTACAAATGTATTAGAGCTGTATGTCATATAAGATGGTTTGTACAGATGTGTGCTGAAGAGGTATTTTACAAACTGGTGTTTGGAATGTAGCCACAGTGTACCCTACTGGAATATAACAGAAATGTACATACACCATTTAAATGTATACGTTTTAACAGGGGAAATTGAAATACAGGAGGTTAACTTGCATAAACATAAGGAAATAGCAGAAATTAAATTATTTTATAGCTAGTCCATAAAAAAGATGCTGTCTTTCAGTTTCAGTGCAGCAAGGAGACACACTGTCTAAATCTAAGGAACTTTCTATATTGTCTTAGAAGTATTTTATTGTTTTATGACTTCCACCATTTGCAAAAGATATGAGGAAAAACCCTTGTCTCTGTATTTTCACAGGTGGATGCTAAATACTGCTAGCTTTCAGCAATGGGGGTTTTACCTGGAATAGAGTCAGATGACAAGAAATAATGTCATTCTGCAAGCTAACCCAGCAGTTAATATTTGAGATATTAATTTAAGAACTCTCTTAGAAAGACAGCATTCTGTATTCTGTCTTTGACCTGACAACATCTAGAAGAACCATTCATCACATCTGCATTGTTCCAATTAAGTAAGTGTACTAGGGAATAGTAACTCTCTTAGATATAGTCATGAATATAGAAAAGCTTAATTTAGATGTTTTTAATTTATTTGAGACTGTCCCACATGTTGTTTTAAATATTTCCTGTGATTTTGAACTCTGATGTCACTGCAAATATATACTGAGTATTTTCTTGTTCTTTTAATATTTATTATTAAACATATTTAAATATTTCATTGTGGCCTATCTTTGTAGAGCTATTTCTGTTCTGGTAGTACTTGCATATTTATTTGGTGACACTATATGGGCTACTCTTAATATCCTTGCTCTTGGTCAAACTACCATTTGTATTGATAGTAACATTACATAGTAAGACTGGACACCCTTTATTAGGGGCCTTAAAGTGGTGGCAGTAATAACTACCTTATAGTCTGGGCTGAAGGTGGTACAGCTAGTAAACCTGTGCCAGCCTTTCCAAGGTGTGTGTGTGTGTGTGTGTGTGTGTGTGTGTGTGTGTGTGTGTGTGTGTGTGTGTGTGTGTGTGTGTGTGTAAATCAAACCTCTAGGAGTGTGTATGTCAGCTATTTGGGTGGGGACATGAAGCACTGGCTGGACATTGAGTGTGCTGGAGGTCTTGGCTTGGTCACTCTGCTGAGATCTCAACTCTATAACTCTACGAGTGGGGAGTCTTGTTGGGGATCTGGAGAAAGAGGGAGAAACCAACCCCAGACTGACTGTGGTCTTTGTGTGCTCTTAAGAGAAATTGCACTTCATGCAGTGAGGTGTATTTGGTAATATTGTGTGTGTACCTGTCATTCTCCTAATGTATGTCCCCCTCTGGTGCTAGTGGTGAGGATTGAGGCTGCTGGATTACTGTTCCAGTGGTGGGGTGTTACACCAGTTATCAGTTAGTATGCTAGAATGCTGAATTTTACTTTTATTGTACTTCAAGACAATTATACTACAGATGGCTTTGCATTTACTACAGTTTCTCATCCTGATAGACTGGCTCTCAGATCAGTAATTTTACTGCTTTCTAATAGAATAAATTAGAAACACTTACAGTTCCCATGCAGCTTATCTTGGTTAGGTGAAGCAAAGTACTGCTGATAGGCAATGGTCATCATAGTGTGTTTGCTTTGGAGCTTGCAGCTTAAAAAATGTATTTATTTATTTAGCCTTTGTTGGCAAAGTTAGTCCAATTAATCTAGTAGCCTCTTTTCAGGTAATACCCAAGGTGGTATTTATAATAGTAGATGAAATTTGTTGAGGGCATCAGGGAACTTCCTATACTCTTTTCAACAGATACCATAAAACAAAAAAATACAAATAAGTTGCCTGTAGTGAAGTAGTGTTCTTCTAAGGCTCTCCAAACCCATACCAGGAACTTGTCCTTGCTGGCATTAACAAAAAGTAAAGAAAGTTGGCCTTTCGGGTTTTATGATCCTTGATGGTACCAAATGTGGTACAGGACTGTGATCCAACTGACCTATAAGCTGTACCTCTAGCTTCAACTTAAATACTAAGGTATTCTTGACCACTATTACCACAATAAAATAAGTAATAAAACACTACTGAACTTTCATAAAGATCATTCTGTGAGGTGAAATCACCTGCTTTATATTTTTATGAGTGCTTTCATTGTAAATAGACATCAGATAATAACATTGTGAGTTTGTAGTGGTTTAAATCCTCTTGGGGGGGGTGGACCAGCCTACCCAGCACGTTTGGTTGATGGGATGGTAAATCTGATTGGTTATAAAAATGTGCTTGAGATTGTAGGAGAAGAATCTCCCTTATTAGAATATGGAAACTGACTGATGTGGTTACCATACTACTGTGATGAAACCAAACCACCAGTGACCAGAGTGGAGAAAACACCACAAGGAACAAACAACCCACTCTGTGCTGTTGCCTCAAAAAAATCCACAGGCATGAAATGATCCTAAATATTGGTAAAAACACAGGTTTATTACTCCAGCCAGTCAAAGCAGTAAAATAGCTTAAAAACCATACAGGATAAATAGAACACAACTGTAGTGTATCCAACACAGTCAAGCGCTTTCGTCCTGCTCTAGGACTTCTTCAGAACTGTGTTTGCTAAAACCCACTCCCTCTTTTACACTGACAATTAACTAATTAAGATTTGAATCATGTTAACCCTATAGAATCTGTTAAAAAGTGTGTAGTAAATTTTAGTGTTTCTGTAAATAAAAGCAGTGTTGTTTACTGAACTAGGTTCTTTTCTGTTACAAAATAGTGGCCCTATGTTTCAATTCAGGTTTTATAGACACATTGTCGTTGATGCCTGGGGTTACCGTGGCATTAAGTCTCAATTGCCACCTCATTTCTGCCCTCTCCAAGTTGTTTTTCCAATTACCCCCTCTCAGATTACTGCCAGTAATCTCCAGAATACCAAATAAGAAAGAGTGATTGGGATTATTTTTAATATGCCTGTATATAGCATTATTTTCATCATGTTTTCTCACAGCATACAAATGCTCATAGATCCTCCTTCTAAAAGTTCTTCTGTTTTTACCTATGTAGAAATGCTGACATTCCTGACAAATAGCTATATATACCAGTCCTTTCGTAATACAGGACCCTGTTGCTAATTTTATCTCCCTATCCCTTACTTCCAGCCATACTGAGGTTCCCACTAAGATGTACCTACAATGTTCACAAGTTCCACATCTAGTTGTCCCTCTCACATTGTTCTTAACATTAATGGGATGTTCCAGTAAAAATTTTAAATTGTAATTAGTTTTAAAAACAAATGTTGGTTCTTTTCCTACTGTATCGAATATTTCCTCGTTCCCTTTAAACAACACCCAGTTTTTCTTGACAATATCCCTAATTTTACTACTTGTTTCTCCATAAGTCACCACCATGAATTGGGTATAATCTTTCCTTATGTTAGTTTCATTCTCTTTCACTAAATAGGATCCCAGCAGGGGTTTATACCTACTACCCCACTCGCTAATAACTTGCTCACAAATGGGTAGTACAAATTCTAACTTGTAACTCTTTCAGAAACAATGTTACTAGTGTGCCCATTTCTCTCTTTACTATATCAGTGTTAGAACACATTCTTGCTACCCGGACCATTTGACCCTTTACTATGTTTCTTTCTGTATACAGCGGGTGACTACTTTTAAATTCTAAATAATCATTTGAAAAAGTGGGTTTTCTATAAATGTGAGATTCGAATTTCTTGTTTTCATAATTCTTATTAAGTAAAACATCAAGATAATTGATACTGTCATTATTAGAAGTACCAGTAAATTTAAAATATTCGCTTAAATTATTTATATATTCCATAAATTCTTCATGTTTATCTCCCACCTTCCATAAAATAAAAATATCGTCCAGGTAACACAAGTAGTGAATCCAAAACATAGAAAAAGAGGTGTTAAAAATGTATAACCTCTCCCACCCGTACATTACAAGATTCGCAAACAAGGGTGCGCAACTAATGCCCATGGCTATACCTTTGACCTGACGATAATATTCTCCTTCAAAAGTGGAATAATTATTTTTTAAGATGATTTCCATTAGTGTCATAATAAAGTTCACCATAGTATTACTTAATGATGTTTTTTCCACTAATACTTCATAAAAAAGCTCTAAACCAGTTTTGTGAGGTATCGAGGTGAACAAGTCAACCACGTCCACAGTAGAGAAACTCAAACTCAGTGAAAATGTATCCTGTTTGATTCTGCCCAAAAAGTCCCAAGAGTCCCTTAACACATGTTCTATAGGGACCAGGGACTCCCTTACTATTCTATCCACAAAAACCCTTAAAGAGTAGGTAGAACTGTTCTGACAAGTTATAATCAACCTGTATGGGGGATCCCTTATGTCCTTGTGGACTTTCGGTATCCCAAACACAACTGGATTAGTAGGGTTTTGATTAACCAGAAAACTGTATACATCTTCGTTTATGACACCTTGCAATAGTGCATCTTCTAAAATCATCTGGATTCTCCTATGGGAAATATTTGTTTCATTTTTAGAAACACTTTGGTATTTCTCTTCCTGCTGTAACATGGAAAAAATCGTGTTATAATCTTCCTTATTGGTTATGTGCAAATGTGCTTGAGATTGTAGGAGAAGAATCTCCCTTATTAGAATATGGAAACTGACTGGTGTGGTTACCATACTACTGTGATGCCCTTTTCAGAAAGCATTATATTTACAAGCAGTAAAACACATGCAATACAACTTAAATATATGTGCAGATACTAGAGTTTAAAAAAATGTTATTCTTAACAGTGCCTGCTTATTTATTAGTCATAAAGTGATGAATTTTTATTTTTCATTTTTATTTTATTTTTAATCCACTGTTGTTGTTGTTGAGGAAGCTGAGGAAGACATTATCCAAACTGGTTGCAATTTCACTATCCAGAGATCGAATATGATCCGTGGAAGAAATAAAAGTTTTGGAATTCCCAACCATGCTTTCACTTCCAAGAGGAATGTTTCTTCAGACTACTAAAGATGAAAACATACATTTATAAAAATCAAGAAAAAGCTAACATAATAAACACAATTATAGAATCTAAAGAAAGAGGGGATTTTGTTGCTTTAGTATTTGCTCCTAGCCTAGGTGGAAGAATTAATCAATGGGTCTGTACAGCCTATTCATCTCTGCTAGAAACAATCTGCACAGCTATCTTTCTGCCAAACCCACATCTATTGGGGCTATTTTACTGAGTTTATTGTCTTCCTATAAGAATTGCCTCAAATGGGCCACTTTTACAGTGCTATTTTATAATTGTACTTCCTGCCTGAAGTTATGCACCATGACCATGGGGTAGTTAAATTCTGTGTTTTTTAGATATTTTATGTTGTATGTCCAGTGGTGGCAGCCAAGCAGTTGGACTAGGTGCCATGTGTCCACTGGGGGGTCCTGTGATAATAAATCCCACATACAATGGTGCCCATGCCAACTGATCTAGCCTTCTGATTAGTGCGTGTTCCCCCTTACCATATTGTAGCTTGCCTATAAATGGGGTCAGAGCTGGTGCTTCAGGGTTGTGTCCATAATAATACAGCAGCAGAGCCATATTCTCTTCCTGTCACTATGGTGATGGTCCCCCTTGGTTGTAGCATCTTCTGCATCCAGTGTGCTAAACGGAACAGGCTACTTGTTGTTTCAGTAGTTTGCCCATTTGGAAAGTCAGTGTGGTCAGATTGTGAGACAGGTGTAGATTATATTAAGGCCAGGATTCATAAGGGTCCAGGTTGATCAGGTGATTATCAGGTGCTGTACTCATATGCATAGATGGTTGGGTTAAACAGACTTTAGTAAAATGTTCTGTGGGTGAGTTTTTTGAGTTGGAGTATGCTGTTGATAGACCATCCATAGTTTTGGCTGGGTTTGTTTTGTGCATTTAGACTTATCTGTCATTCAAGTTCTCTCTTTTCCAGGAGGGCATTCCGGTTACCATTCAATGGTTTTCGTATGATTCTGTCTTCTACATTGAATCTGCATTTGGAGTGACTGGCCATCTTCATGTTATATTTTATTAAAGCATTTCTGCTGACATTATGCATAAGGTCTGAAAAGTGCTGGGAAATTTGCATCTTCAATTTGTTTACATTTTCTATAATATAGTTTCTTCATCCTAGGGCATTTGAAATGGTCCATATTACTTACTCATATATTTGCCTTCTACATCTGAAGGTCCCATATTCAGATGGGTCGTTGCATTATTTGTTTGATTCTAAAGTCCATGAATGTGGGATACTGTCAAATGCTTTTTTGTAGTCTATCCATGACATACTTAGATTCTTCCTCTTTTTACTGTTCTCAATTATGACTTTATTTAATAACAAATGATCCCTTGTTCCATATGACTTTCTTTTGTTACCCTTTCGTTCTATTGTCATGATTGAGGTTTCTTCTGAATGGTAAAATATATTTAAAAAATTAAGAATGGGTAGTAATTGTTAAATGGGTCTGACTGATCTGGCTGATGTCAGTTAACTAATGTAAGGATAAAAAGAGGTCTATGGCAATGAAAGATGTTATTAGGCTCTTCTCAAAATTATTTTGTGTGTGTGTGTGTGTGTGTGTGTGTGTGTGTGTGTGTGTGTGTGTGTGTGTGTGTGTGTGAGAGTGTGTGTTTGTCCCCATGCATCCATATGTGTGTGTGTGTGTGTGTGTGTGTGTGTGTGTGTGTGTGTGTGTGTGTGTGTGTATGTGCATGCGTGCGTGCATGCGTGCGTGCATATGTGTGTGTGTGTGTGTGTGTGTGTGTGTGTGTGTGTGTGTGTGTGTGTGTGTGTGTGTGTGTGTGTGTGTGTGTCCGCATGCATCCATGTGTCTGTGTGTGTGTGTGTGTATTTGCATGCGTGCGTGTGTGTGTGTGTGTGTGTGTGCGTGTGTGTGTGTCCGCATGCATCCATGTGTCTGTGTGTGTGTGTGTGTGTGTGTGTGTGTGTGTGTGTGTGTGTGTGTGTGTGTGTATGCGTGTCCGCATGCATCCATGTGTCTGTTTATGTGTGTATGTGCATGTGTGTGTGTGTGTGTGTGTGTGTGTGTGTGTGTGTGTGTGTGTGTTTCCGCGTGCGTGCATGTGTGCATATGTGTCTGTGTCTATACCTATGTGTCTGTGTGTTTGTCCATGTGTGTGACTACATTAGATCTAGTAACAGTTACTGCAAATGAACTAAAACTGTAAGAAAATAGATTCAGAGTGAGGTGAGTGTGTCTCTGGGAAATCAGTGCTCATATATCTGCTTTATAGCTGCTTAGCGTTAATCTTATTTAGGTATGGCTGGTGTTTGTCATATTCCAAGGTATCACTGCTCATTTCTTACATGCTGTTACACTAAGCTCTTCACTTACATCATTTTTATTTTGGGCAGTGATGAGAACTGTAGGATCATGACCTGTATCCATCATATATTTATCGGTGGCACTGGGTAGGGCACATTACATTTGTTGGTAAGATGGATGAGGATGTAAGCACATGCCATCAAAGGTATATTGTTGCAATAATAGATCTTTACATTTATATTATGACCTGTACCTAGTTTTGATGTGTCATTTTTCATTCATAAGTTTGTAGTTTATTCTGTGACCTTGCAGTTTTTCAATCCTTTTTATAATAGTTACAACACTGCTATTTTGTAGATAACATTTGTATTGCTATTTGCAGATTTTGTAGGTTAACGTTGTCACCTCACCGCAAGAGGTTCTCCGGTTTGATTTTCTGCTGGGGTGCCTTCTATGTGGAGTTTGCATGTTCTCCCTGCATTCGTGTGGGTTTCCTCTGGCTACTCCGGTTTCCTCCCACAATCAAAAGACATGCATCTGGAGCGTTTCTCCCCAGGCCTCTGCTGAAAATAGGCTCTGTCCTAGTTGGACTTTCCAGGTCAACAAATGTTAAATTAATAAATAAATAAATAAATAAATAAATAAATAGATACATAAATAAATAAATAAAATAACAAATACTTTCCTTTGCAAATATCCGGCAGGAATTTTTTGTCCTATCATAGGTAGACAATGTCATACTAGTGAATAGAACTTGTACTGCATGTGGGCTATTTGGCAGGTGGTTGAAAGACAATGCATACTAAGTAATGCAGTTGACTTCTGTTATACTGTCTTTTCTTTTTTCTGACTTGTCTCTACTGTTCCTCTGCTACTGACTGGTCTATATTTTCAGCATTAGCTACGCAGACACCTAACTCTGCATGCTGCCTACACTTCACCAATGTAGTTCCACTCTTTGTAACAATGCAGTCTCAGTATGGCCGTTTGCTACAATCTGTATAATTTGTAACACTTTAACTAGACCACTTCTTTACTAGGTTATATTGTGTTTTAGTTTCTCATTCTTGCTTAATGTTATTTAATTCACAATTTTGTTGCATCATAGTCATTCTGTGTACAACTTCTGCAGCCTTTGGCAGTGTTTGCTTTACTTTGTGAGAGCATAGCTAGCTTTTTCTCCATACCTAAAGTGTAACTATGCTTACTTTTTGCAGCAACTTTAAATTTGTCTTATGATCCATCAACCATTTTTACTATTTTCCATCAAACATTTTTATCTTACGTTACTGTTTTGCCTAAGAGGTCATCATTTTTTTTACCCCACCACTGCTGACCTGAGGCACTGCCCCCACTCATGTTCTATAGGCCCTGCTACTGCAAATCCCATAGCTCGGCAAGTGTCCCAGTGCAAGCCACACAGAGAGTGTCTCCACACTAAAAGAGCACCTGTACAAGAAGTTCTCAATTCCATGGCAGGTTTCTTAGGGACTGTACCTGCCAACACTGCAGAGTGGGACCGGACAAGTAGGGAGTCATCATACTGCAGCTGGTGAGGGATTCTCTTCAGGCCTAAATTCCACCCTGTGCTGATCTTACATTTGCCTTTGAGATGAGTAGGCCACAAAGTATAACCTGAGAGTATGCTAACTCAACCCCAGGAGCTATGCCTCATCAACTTCTCCTACCCAACCCCAGCTTGGTGATCCATCTCCACCAGGTCTCTATGACTGGATCCACCCATCATGCTTTGCACACCAGAATGGGTGTACTCATTATTTCCTGCCATCAATTCTTACCAAGCCAAAAAGTGAACTCAAATCACCTGGGCTGAAGTCAGGGCTATATCCCTCTATGCCACTGGTATAACTAAACATGTCACAGTTTAATTTCTTTTTCATTTGTATGCCAACACTCCATCTTGCTAATTACATATTTCATATACATCCATTACTGCATTCATCTTTCCCTCTTCCTCTCCATACAACTACCTACCTATCCACTCATACACCCACTGATCAATTGATAAATCTTTCTATCCTTTCATCCATCAAGCCATCCACCCATCTATCCAGAATATACCCAACATCCATGTCCCCATCAATAAGCAATCTGAGAGATACAGCCCATCCACTGTGACCTTTCTCTATCCCCAGGACTGCTCCCAATGGGTGATACTTGAAGGAAGTGGCCAGGCAACATCCACAGTCATTGCCTAAATTATCCCTCTGACTCCTTTAAACTCAGAAAAGCATTGTCTGTATTCCAAGATAATCCAAGAGCAAGCTGACCTCCTCAAGTTACCTGGGTCCAAATACCTTGTGAAGGAGCCTTATTTCTACTGCTTCTACATAGTCTAATTCTTTTGTTGATTATCAAAAGATCATGACCGAAGGTGCAGTTGGAAACAGACAAAGGTAGACAGAATGCTTCAATCTGTGAGTGCATACACATTTCATCACAACAGTCTGGTAAAATGCTGGCAGTATTGTTGCTACATCAGTCTGCTGACTTGAAACTCTTAGTCCTGTCTATCTTCACTTATGAACAAGACCCTAAAATGTTTAAACTTCACCACCTGAGGTACCTGCTTCCAACTCATCTGCAGACGGTGATCCCCTCTTTTCTGGGAAAGGACGACGATGTCCGAGTGTTTATTTTCATCCAAACTGCTTCACACTCAGAAACATATCAATTCTACTTTGTGGTGGAAATCAGTCACTTCATGTTAAATGGGCAGCTTCCTTTTCAGACAACAAAGATGGAAGCTTCACCTTCCCAAGCTGGATACTGGACAGGCATTAGCTATACATTAATATCCTGTTCATGAAAATCACAATGAGACACTCCATGTATGAAGTCTGGAGTCCACTTTCAATGTAACAGACTTAATCATTTGGAACCAGTTCTTACTGCTCAAGCACAGAGTCATAATTGCATACAAAGGCAGCTGTGTGCCCAATATATTTACAGCAGCTCCACAAAAAAAAAAAAAAACATTTTCATTACTGACAAATGTTCAAGAATTTTCCTGTATTTGTGCAAGGACAATGTTTTAATCACTCTTCCATGTATGGTATTACATCTACATTGTTCTTTCTGAATCAAAAGCCTAAGTCTCCTCTCTAGTTCTCTGGTATAGGGTTTTTCAGAGAGGCTGCGAAGTTGGCTCCTTTAAAAATGAAATATACCATCCCAGTTTGCCAGTCTAAAGGTATTGCTTCTGATATCACACACTGAACTTTCCAATTCCTTCAGCATTTCCAATCATATGCCATATATTCCAATCCACAGCCTTCTGGCAGTGATCACACCTACAGAAATAAATCCAGTCCCATCAATTACCTCTGTTCCTGCCTCCTCAGAGGTGGGCATGTCCACAGCATTCAGGAGCTCCTCAAAGTATTTCTTCAAGTTCCTGAGAATGTCGCTATTTGAAGTCTGGGATTTTCTCCCCTTGCAGAGAACAGCCTTGGCATTGATTTGCCTCTCCTTCTGAGTCACTGAATAGTACTATACAGGCTCCTTGAGGCTTTTGAAAAGTCATCCTCTGAGACCTCATTAAATTCTGCCCATTTGCTTCAGTAACAGCTGCAGCTCCTGCCTTCATAGCCTGTCAGTAAACAAATACAATCATCCCCACCAGCTAGGATTTCAGGGAAGTTCAGAGAAGGCCTCTTTCTTTAACTTGAAGCTTCTTCTCACTGCTGGTAGCTACAAGTGCATCCTAGGTTTAACTCTCTGATAACCACTGAAAACCTTTGAGTCACAGCGCCTTGGCATTTCCTCATCTACCGAGAACTTCTTCATGGCCCATTCAGAAAGCATATCCCTGTCTTCTTCAGTAATTAGAGAGCTCTTTTCTGGAGGTGGGGACTGAACTCAAATCTCACAAATGATTCAGTTAGGCATACTCAGCACAAGCTCATTGCATACTTGAGTTTTGTAGGACTGTTCAGCTGGCACCAGAGAGCTCTGACCAATTCATAGCCAAGTGATGATCAGTTGACACCTCAGTATTTCTCTTGACCAGATTCTGGTTTGATGATACAACAGCAACAATGACATTTTTCCCAGGTGGTTTACATCAACTGCCCCTCTGCATATCCTTGTGTTTGAACATGACGTTTGTTCTAGGCAATAAAAAAGTACAATAACTAACAGAGAAGTAAAAAAATTAATCACCACTTTTTATCAGCTCAGGCAAGCCATTCCTTACAGTCATGCCCCATCCAGGTATCTCTATCAGCCCACAAAAATCCATTGTGATCATCTTTATTAACATTCTATCATTTTTCCTAAACACTTAGTCTGTTTCTTTTCTGTCATTTTCTGACTTTTTGCCATGTCTGTAAATCATTGCCTTATATTTAAAGTTTTTCAGAATATCATTTTGCTTGAAAGTGAATTCACAGTTTAAAATGGGCAAAAGTGAGAGCTTAGTGAGTAAGTGAGTGAGTGAGTGATAATGGACCTCACAGATGAATGGAGTGAAATGGGGTAAACACAACTGCCCCATTCAAACAAGTGAGTGGAATTGTTAGGAAACAAATTCAAGGACTAGCAAGAACTTCCATGCCTTTTCATATCTAAATCTTGTTGAAATGTTACGAATTAACTTATTTTGATTTTAGAAATGTACACATTCATACGCCCACAGTGTATTTATCAAGCTGAGTGTAGAGTTGTTAAGTTGCAGTCTTTAATTCATGATATATGACAAGTGTCCCATATGATATGAGTGTACAGTTCTTAAGTTACTGTCATTGTTTCATGACTTATGTCAACTATTCCTTACGATACAGGTGAGTACCTTACCTATTAGGAATTGTTCAGTTCTTTTACTCATAGGAATGGAACTATTTGGCTATCAAGGAGTCTTACCTGGTCACCTTAATGACAATCAAAGGGTATGCTTCTGTATATAAAAAAGGCATGAACATGAAGTGTGTGCAAGCATGGGTTTATATGGTGTGTGTGTGTTTGCGTGCGTGTCTGTGTGTGTCTGTGTGTGTGTGCGCGTGCATGTGTGTTTGTGTCTGTGTGTGTGTTTGTGTCTGTGTGTGCACGTGTGTGTGTGTGCGTGTGTGTGCGTGTGTGTGTGTGTGTGTGTGTGTGTGTGTGTGTGTGTGTGTGTGTGTGTGTGTGTGTGTGTGTGTGTGTGTGTGTGTTTCTCTGTGATATCCATGTGTGTTTTCCTCAAATTTATTTTTCTTTCCTGCTTGATGCTTTTGCCCTTCCAGTTAACCATGGGTATACCCAAGCCATCAGTGTTCGCTGAATTTTCACTTTTCATGACTCATGTGAAGAGACATCCCTTCTGTTTCTCATCCATCACTTAGGGTCAAAGATGATGACTGCTCCATTCACGAGATGCTAAAATCATAGATTTCTAGAATCATCTAGCATGTGTATTCCCAAACGATCATCCTGTAAATGTAACTGGTTTCATTCACTGCTGCTGTCCCACTCTCTTTAACCAATCTATTCAGATAAACCTGTGCCCATTTTTTTTTTACTTCTGTTTTTAGCCATGTGATCAGCAGTGTCATATTGAATCTATCCAGCTCAGTCATTTGACTGTCAATAGGACAGGAGTTTTTAATACCTGCTGAAAGTAGATACTAGGCCAGAGTCCAAAAGTCTTGCTCTCACTATAAGTGACTTAGTCCAGTGTAAGCCTTTCTCTATTCCAAAAGACTTGTTCTTTGTGCAAGTAACTTACTCTGGTGTAAAGCCTGTCTATAAAGCAGGCTAAAATGGGACACGACTCGAAGACATTTGCTGTCAGTGTTAGTCACTTACACAGGAGGCAAGTCTTTTGGAATTTGTTCACTGGGTAAGTCCACTTTATAGATAGGTCTTACACTGGGTAAGTCATTTACACAGAGAGCAATTCTTTTGTAACTGGGGCAAGCTTATGCCAGAGTAGGACTTTTGAAATTGGGCCCACTGTGTCAAACATTTCCATAATTTTATATCAAAGAAAGAAAAGCTGTCATGGAGTTTTCAATTATACCATCTCAAACTGAATTTTCCTGAGTTCCACAGTTAATTTTGTGCTTGTATTGCTAGAACTGTAATCAGCTATCTGATGAACCTGGATTTTGTATTTATTAATTCAATATTCTGTGCATTCCATAATCATGGCAATGCTTAAAGTGCTTCTTGATAACTCTTAAGCAATTTCATTGTTTTTGTGTTTTTAATTCTTTTGCATCAGTAGTTATGGCATATTATTTATGTAAACAGAATATATTACATTTTTATATATTTCCTAACCTTGGCAAAATGTCTTATTCTAACATATTACATAGTTTAGTGCACACCATATATTTATTAAATCCAGTTTTCCTTTTCTTATTGGTCATATCGAAAAACATCTCCAGCACAGTATGTAGGAAATAGGAAATACACCCCAGGGATCACTTCTTTGACTCTGCTCGACAGCGGTACAGGAAAATAACTTTCTCGGGTGGCGTAAGCTAGGGAACCTTGTTGACTAAGCTTATGTAGGCCCTTGGGCCGATAGCCTAGTACCTACCTATGAACCTATGTACGCTAAACTCTATCACACATATATTGTATTTCTTTTCTTCTCTAGAGGTTGAAAAGTAGCATATTCTTCATTATTAGCTTTTATTGTCTTTTTTTTTTCTTCTGCCTTACTTGATGATTTTCTTTTATTATCCATATTGCTTCTTCATCATCAAATGCCTAGCATGTCCAAAGAGAAAAATCTTCAGACTCATAATCTTCACTGACAGGTTGCTAGCAGCTGTTTCCATTCTATGACTCATCTGGTTTAGTAAATTTTGTTGTATGTTACTTAAAATGTTGTTGTTTCTTAGAGAAATCCCAGTAGTGTCTTTCCTCTGTAACATTTGAGAATCTATTTCTGGAAGTGAACTTTCTTCTTTTTCCCCTCCACTTCTATCTTTTGAAGCTAATTAGGGTTTGACTGTATTGATTTTCAGTCTGCTTTACCAATATCCAGTGGCAGTTTTCTTTTATGTGTATTTTAGGTGCTATATCTCCATGCTGGATTTATTTATTTTTTCTAGCTGCCAGTTTATGGTTTGAATGGCAATGACTTTTTTTAAGCAAATAATTGACCATTTAAAATCTGTTGGTAGTCTCTAGTTATGTGGCCTTAATTTCAATACAGAATTCACTTTGAATGTGCACTTGTTGCAATGCCAGATGTGTATGAAGTTGTACAGATTAGAATAATATAATCTTATCTTCTCCAAAATAAAAACAATTGCATGAGTGCAGTATTCCGGTCTTTGTTCTACTGCACAGATGGTCACTTCATCAAACATAATTTAATGTAGTTTCAGTGTTGGGAATCTTTGTTTTAATAACCACTTAAAACAATTTAAATGCATGCTAATATTTCCAAGAAAAGCATTGTCATTGTTTGGAATGGTACATGGGCATATATATATTTGCAATTTGATAGAAATGTATTCTTTCATTTTATGATATTTGAAAAAAATAATGCCTTTTATTCCTTGGAATTTCTGTTAGAATTGCATATATTTACCTATACAGCTCATAATTAAACATGCACTAGGCTTTTAAATAGTCTCCTGGGTATATCCCCTTCTTTTCCTCTTCATGTCAGTCTCAAAACTATGTTGCTCTTTGCAGGTCATAGCTTTCATGTAACAGTTTGTTTCTCTTCAGAACTTACTACAGTTTTACATTTTGTATTATCTTTAGATATTTAGGGATTTCATAAACGTAGTCCAGCTTTTTTGGTTCCTTGTGACATCAGACTATCTCATACACAATTGATTATTTGAGCCTGTTACCCATTTTAAAAGAAAAAGCAGAACAAATTTAAAACTGTCTGTTGTAACAAGTATACTGTTGTTTGAACATTTGTTTGAATTTTACAGGTAACAGAGTATAAAGAGGGGATATATATATATATACTACAGTTTCATTTTTAGTTTCTGAAACATGTTTGAAAAATATTCTTTTCCTAGAAGAAACAACTTTCTCATTTCTGTGTTTTTAATTCAACAACATTGCTTGGCATTTTTAAAGTTTTATTGTTTTAATATGCCTGTTTACCATTGGGAAACGTTTAGCCAATCATGGGCAAGCTAACAGTATAAAAATGTGTTTTGTCATTGCTTAAGTTAATTCTGATGAAGTCAAAGTGGATTGACGAAAGTGCTTAATTATTTGTACTAATAAAAGAGTATTTGGGACTCACAACAGTAGTGCTTCACTTTTTGGTTTATTTGTTTTTTTAGAGCACTATTACACCACTATCCTTTTGGTTATCTCATACACAAGCAATAATGCCCAACAGAGTGTGTGTTACTATATGAATAATACTCACCCAGAGATGTTATAAGTACCGATGCCACAGGGCCTCATAACACCCCTAGGAGGAATTATTCTCACAGTAACACAACCTGAAGGGCATTCTTTTGCTTATAGAATGGGATGTCTATTTACTTACTTTTTTTTATTACTATATTATTTTTTTTATATATTTTTGAATGTAAAATAGTTCCTCTGCCTAAAGTTTTAAACTTGCTGTAGTATATGTAAATGGTGTTGGAGGAAATATTTTACATCCAAAATATAACATTTTCAAACATTATCCAGATATTTATTTCATGTTGTTGTCTCTTACTCTTAAAATGTGTGGTTTGTTGCCAGTCATTGGGGATTGAAGTCACTAAAGAATGACATATGTTTGAGTTTCAGACTTTATTTCCTTCAAAAAATGCATGTTAATACAAATCCTGTTATTTAAGCAATTTTGTGATTTTCTGTTCCTATTTTTGAGCCCTTGGTCTCCTTTTATTTTAGGTTTTACCCAGATTCCTTGACCTAAGAGGACAAGAGGCATGCAGACCTTTTTAATGCTGCTACCACTGCTCTATTGATCTCACTCTTTATACACACACACACACACACACACACACACACACACACACACACACACACACAAACGTTTATGTTTCTTTAATTTCATACTCACTAAAAAGCTAAAGCGCTGCTTAATGAATGTAAAGTAATGGCTCGATGGCTCTCACTCTCACTTTCTTGTATGTATACACTTAAATACACAGATGAGTCCACTTTCAAATCTCGAAGTTCTGAAGTATCAAATTTCAGATCTTACGATGAAAATACTGAAAGTACACTACAATGAAAAAGTAAAAAAACAAATGTCACTATACTAAA
The DNA here is from genome assembly GCF_019279795.1 of Protopterus annectens. Lineage (NCBI taxonomy): Eukaryota > Metazoa > Chordata > Ceratodontiformes > Protopteridae > Protopterus > Protopterus annectens. Next base: position 1,245,421,797 of record NC_056737.1, read on the forward strand.
AATTCACAATACCGAATTTTCAGTATTTGATGCTCTGTTTTTTAATATACTCTCCACCATACAAACAAAAACACATACAAGACTTTCCTCCCTACACTGTAGCAAACCAACACAGCACACACACAAACAAAACCCAACTAATCTATGTATAAGGAGGGGGGCAAGTCCCCCTGCACCCTCCATGTGTGGGGAAAGCCCCCACACCCCCACTACACACACATATATATATATATATATATATATATATATATATATATATATATATATATATATATGTGTATATATCCACTCCAAAGTTGCGCTAACACAAAAAAGTAAGAAACCTTTTGTTACATGCCCTACACTCCCATTGCAGACTGTCACACTTATCTCACTAAAAACACTCACACTGCACGTACAAAGTTCACCATTTTCAACACTTACATATACACACTATCACCTACTTGCCATAACCTACTCCTAAAACACCCCAAAAACTAAAACAAACCACATTTCTAGCCAAAACCCTCACAAACTAGAAAGTTACCTGAATTTCTGAACATAACCAGTCATTGGCCGCCATCTTTACTACCCAGAAACCAATAAGCCTTAAAGTGACAGCATACAATGAAGAAGCAGCCACACTATTCCTACGGCAGATTTAGCAATGTAAGATTCAACAATATGCAGTTTCGAACAACTGCACTCGCTAATCTGGTCTCGAGATACTGAAATTCGATATTTCAGTATTCCAAGATTCAGAAGTGGAACCACACAGACATAAACACACACTTTTTTTTTTACACTTGACAAACAGCAAAAGTGCTGGTTAGCAAACATAAAGTAATGGCAGCCATTACCTTTCTTTCAGTCCAAGCTCATTAACACCTTGCTGGAGAACATTCATTCTCCAATCAGGTTGTCACTGTACAGGTCATCCATTCTCCAAATGCCAGTACTCAGCCTTTGAATCTCCTATGTTGCCCAACCAGCTTTTCTTTACATTGGGAGCATCAGACAATTCCCCCTCCCCCTCAAGCTGGCAGACAGCAATGTACATCATCACTGTATGGATCATTAATGTCCAGGCTGCTTTTAGGACATTTCTATAATATATCCTTCTTAGGCATGCCTCAGCCGTGCTGAAGGTAAGGGTGTGTAAAGCATGTGGTGAGTGAGTGCCACTAACAATGCCTCCCATCAAGTCTTCTTGGTCCACTAGGAATTCATGATGGTATGGGTGACCCTGAAATATATCACCCCTTCAACCCCAGAAAAATTTTGTCTATTTGGTGATCAGGTTTTTGCTTTTCATCCTGGTGGTATTTTGATGGGAGTTAGCTGAGGTGATCATTTAGAAATGTAAGGGTACCTTTTGCTATTGTAATTAATTGTAATGTAGGAGGTGAAGATATACTGTCACATTTTTTTGAAAGCTACTAGTTTGTGTATTTTCAGACATAATCTTGATGAAAAGATTGTTAATAGGCTATTGCCTATCTTCTTTTCTGATTGTATCAGTCTGTAAACTCTGTTTCCAGTTATGTTACAAAACAGCAATTCTTCCTAAGTACCTTTTCTGTATCCTTTGCTAGGCGGGATTCTTCACTCATCTGCTACCATAATAAATGAAGTAATTGTTATAGGTTCATAGGTTCAACTGGCCCAGAGTGTCAAGTGTAGTATGTGACAGAGAAATGCCAAAGAAGTTGAAAGGTAAGCTGTACAAAACTGTGGTGCTACCAGTACTACTGTATGGTACAGAAACGTGGGCAGTTAAGGCAGAACATTTGAGGAAGCTAGACATGATGGCAATGAGGTCCCTGAGATGGGTGGTAGGATGCACACTGTGGGACAGTTTAAGAAATGAGGACATAAGAGCAGAAGCCAAAGTAGCTCTACTTTCAGAAAAGATCAAAGAGAACAGATTATGGTGGTTCAGGCACATGTGTAGAAAAACAGAAGACAATCTGGTGAAGAAGATTTGGGACAGACAGAAAGAAGGCAAGAGAAAACAAGAGTGTCCAGCAAAGAGGTGAATGGACTGTTTGAGAAAAAAACTGCAACAGTCAGGCATGAGTGTTGAAGAAGGCAGGACAGTTGCACTGAATAGAGAGAGATGGCAACAGTTGACATGACACACTGACCCTATGTGGAAAAGGGGAAACAATGTGTTGATGATGATGATGATGATGATGATGATAAGGTTTATAGGTAAGTACTAGGCTAGCTGCCCATGTGGGCCACTTTAAGCCTAGCAAATTTCCCTTTTTGCACTCGGAACAACCTAGCTCATTTGGTTATATATTGGCCTTACCCATCCCATGGTCAATAATTATATATTACCCGTAATGAGAATAATTGGGATCATACCATAGATGATTTGAGTGGACAAATGTGTGGGATAAAGCCTCTGGCCATAAGTAGCACAGGAGCAGTCCTGGGGTAAAGTTTCTGTTTCCCATCCATATATCTAAGTTCCACTTGAATATGGACAGGGTTGAACATTGTTTTATGTGGACAGGGAGTCTGTTGCACAGCAGCAGTATCCTGTGTGAGATATACCTGTCCCTTCAAACTATTTTGTTGATCTTGCAGAAGAGGTTTAAATCCCTTGACTGAATATTTTTGATGCCATTTGACTTGCAGATTAGCAATAAAGACGTTAGCAATGGGTTGGAGGATACATTTTATGCCAAACACAGGTCACCTCTTAGCTTTTTATTGGCATTTTCTTCAGAAAAGTACATGCCCAACAAGAGAGGTCCAAGCACAGAACCCTGAGGGAATTCAGTGCTAACAGGTCTCTTTGTACAGGTAAATTCCCTTATTTTGAATTCCTGCATTCTATGTGTGAGGCAGTTGATAATCCAGTGGGTGGCACAGGGGTTTATTCCCAGTTTATTTAGCTTTTCTATTATGCCTGAATAGGGAACTGTGTCAAAAGTTTTGGCCATGTTGACATATGTGGTGGGTAATATTTTTCCCTGATCCATTGCTTTGGTGACCTTTTCAAAAAATCCATCAGGTTGAGTAAGCATAACCTGCCCTTGACAAATCCAAAGTGAGACAAGTACAGTATTTGGAGGTTCCTGATGCCCTGATTAATTAGTTTCATGATAAGTATTTCTATGGATTTGCATATGAGGCTGGTCAGACTTATAGGTCTGTAATAGACTGGGTCTGTGGAAGGTGCTCCTTTATGCAAGGGAATTACCATAGCTGTTCTCTATTTACTTAGTACAAAACCTGTATTGACATCAAATCTAATCCCCAAACCTGGGAAGACTAAAACCTGCAAATATTTGAAAATGTGCATCTAAAACAATAGGTTGATTATATCTGTAAAGATATTAGATATTGTTATCTGTGCTAGCATGACTAGCTGAAGTTTTGTAACTAATTACCTGTGCTACATATGCCAGCATGACTAGCTATAATTTTGTAAATAAGTGTATGTCTTTTCATAGTTTCATAGTTTCATAGTATAGTACTAGGCTATCTGCCCTAGGGCATTTATAAGCCTAGCCAAAGTGTATGTGGCTTTCGCTACCCCATGTAATGATACAAAAGTGTACAATTTAAATTAAATTTAGTTTACTTTGCCTCTATCTAGCAATGACACAGAGATGACCCCCGGGGTAAACCTACGATCACCCATCCATTCGTCCAGATTTCTCTTGAAGAGATTCAGTGAGGGGCTCTGCCTAACATGGACAGGTATCCTGTTCCAGAGTGCGGGAAGCCTCTGGGTTATGAATCTGTCCCTCCAGCATGTCCTATTCATTTTTGTGCTGAGGTTTAGATATTTAGCTCTCGTGGCTCTGATGGATTTGTTTTTTTTGAGGTGGAGCATGTCCATTAATTCTGAACTGGACATGGCCTTGTACATAAGGCACAAATCACCTCTGAGCAGGTGGTATGCTACTGAATAGAGCTGGAGATATTTCAGTCTGGCAGCATATGACATATGCTGGAGTCCCTTGATCCTCTTGGTAAGGTACTTTTGGGGTCTCTCCAGCTGCTGCAGGTGCCGGATGAGGTACATACCATATGGGGCATTGTACTCAATCATAGGCCTGATAAGGGAGGAATATAAGGGTACAATGACATCCTTTGATCTGGATGTGAATCCCTTCATGATAAGGTGGACAATGTAGAAGGTCTTTCTAACCACTTTGGCGACGTGGGTGTCAAATGAGAGGTCACTGTCAACTTGGGTCCTCAGGTCTCTGATTACTTTTTCCATACTTAATGGATTACCACCTATGTGGTAATTTGTGGGTACTTTGTTTTTTCCAAAGGGGATGACTATACATTTTTTGGCATTTAGTTTAAGGCCATGACTCTGGCACCAGTCGTCTGTTTCTGTGAGGCCCTTCTGGAGGATGCATGTGTCAGCTGGTGTGTCGACTATGGCACCTTGTTTGCAGTCGTCTGTGAACTTTGTCAGCCACAACCCCCCTATGTTTGCCTGCACATCTGAGAAATAAATGCCGAACAAGAGGGGTCCCAAGACAGAGCCCTGTGGGACTCCACTTGTGACTGGCTTAGAGTCTGACATAGCTCCAGCTATTCTGACTTTGTGGGTTCTGTCCTTTAGCCAGTTTGCAACCCATCTTGTGACAAACAGGTTTACATTTAAGCTGTTGAGCTTGTCTATGATGCCTGAGTGGTGTATTGTGTCAAAGGCTTTTGCCAGATCCAGGTAGGCTGTATGAACTGCTTTGCCTTCATCGATGGCTCTAGTGACTGTTTCAATAAAGTCCACCAGTTTTAAAAGACAGGATCTGCCTTTTACAAAGCCGAACTGGGTAGGGTCAATTGTCTGTAGGTCCCCGATGTCTTTGTTTATGAGTTCCATAATGATCCTTTCCATAGCTTTGCAGACCAGGCTGGTCAAGCTTATGGGGCGGTAGTTTCCAGGGTCTGTAGAGGTGCCATCTTTGTGGAGTGGGACCACTGTAGCTGTACACCAGTGTTCAGGGACGTATTCTGTAGCAAGGCTAAGATTAAACAGCGTTCTTATGTGCGGGTTTAGCTCCTCTAGGAGTTTACGTAGCACGCAACCCGGGACACCGTCAGGTCCCATGGATGCTGTATTTTTAGCTTTGCTGAGGGCAGCTCTCACCTGGACATCTGAGATTTCAGGGAGGTTGCATTCAGCTGAGATATTTATTTTGTCTTTTGGGGGAGAGGGAGGGGAGAAATTTGCACTGAACCTGTCTGCCAGTATGTTGGCAATATCTGTGGGTTCAGTGTATTTTTTGCCATTATGAACTAACTCGGCGCATATCTGAGGGTTTCTGCCCAGGTTTCTAACATAACTGAAGAAGGCCTTGTGATTATCTTTAGTGTCTTTAGCGATTTTTCTCTTGAAGTGGCCTTTGATGATTTTATTAGCGAACGTAGTTTTTTGCTAGTGCTGATCAGGGATGCCTTCCCTTTATGGGATTTTGCTCTATCTTGCAGTAGCTTCCTTCTCTTGTTATAAAGTTTGTTTATGGCTGGGGTCCACCAGATAGGATGTCTGCCTTTGGTGGAAAGGGTCTTGGTTTTATTTGGGATTGCATGATCCATGCATTCTTGGAGATGCCCGTAGAAAACATTTGTGAAGGATTCAGCAGTGTGGGATGTGGTTTCCACTGGCCCAAGGGGCTTGAAGGATACCATTTCAGTCCTAAGGAGTGTAAAGTCAGCTTTTGAGAAGTTTCTCACTGTGGTCTTTTGTGCCGGGGGTGGAGGTGGGATATGAATATTTAGGGTTATTAGTTTATGGTCTGATCTCACTAGTGAGGGGTATACTTCCGGTGTTGAGCATTTTGTCCCCATGTTTGTAATGATCAGGTCAAGTATATTATTTCTCCTTGTGGGGGAGGTGACTAGTTGTTCCATCGCATTTGAGTTGATGAATTCAGGAACCTTTGGGCTAGGGTGTTGTGGTTTGAGTAATGCACCCAGTCTATGTTTGGGTAGTTGAAGTCTCCCAATATGATGGTATTTGGTGAGACATTCATATCTTCCAGTGTCTTCAGGAAGGCTGAATGGAGTTCCCAAGATTGCGAGGGTGGTCTGTAGCATGCTACAAGTTGTATAGCTGTTTTGCCTACAGTTGTTGCACATGGATGGTCTCTGATGCTTCATGCATTGCCACTAACCTGGAGGTGTGGGTGTCTTTAATGAATATGGACACTCCCCCTCCTTTTGTGGTTCGGCCCAGGTTTTGAGGCCGAAATGCATGATACGAGGTATAACCTGGTAGGGCTGGGGTGCTCTCAGGAGCCTTGAACCAGGTTTCAGTTACTGCACAGACATCAATGCTCTCCATACTGAGGAGTGCCTCGAGAGCCTGCATCTTGAGATTTAGACTTCTGGCATTGAGCAGCATTACCCTTAGTTTTTTTCCTTTATTGTTTTCTAAGGTGGTGGGTTTGTCTTTTGAGCCTTGCCTAAAAAAGGCACTATGGGGGTGGCAAGAGCCTTAGCCAATATCCGGAAGCCCAGTGGTGACAGGTGCAAGCCATCCCTTGCGAAGCAGCATGGCTTGTCCAGCATGTCATCCCAAGAAGACAGACATTGGATCCCCCTAGAAGGACACCAGTAATTGAACCAATTATTAAAGCTGATCATCTTGTCTTTGTATTGTGGCATCATTCTTGGTGAGGACAAGATGCTGCTCAGGGTCAGGGTCATACCGGCCTGGGCTACATAATCAGAGAGCTCCTCTATGTCTCTTTTCATGTAGTCCAAGGAGGTACGTCTCAGGTCATTCACGCCGGCATGGACAATGACAGAGTCATATTTGTACTTGCTTTGGAGTGACCTGAGTGCTTGTGTTATGTGGCGGATCCTAGCTCCCGACAGGCAGCTCACCATTACCCTCTCTTTGTTCAGCCTGGTAAGCGGGACATCAGTGTGTCTGACTATAGAGTCACCTATTACTAGTGTATCAGGCATGGTGCTTCGCCTTAAGGGCTGTGATTGTTTGGCACACTGACTTTGTGTACTATGTGTTGCATGTGCAGAGTTTTGAGGTGGTGTTTTCTTGGATGTCTGCTTTGGGAGCCTCTGTTGTTTCGGTAAGTTTTTTATTAGAGCCTCCGAGTATGTCTTTGTGTTATTATGTGTTTGCTTTGCAGTTGTGGTTGGTTTATGTGAGACTGGGTTTGTTGTGTGTGTGGTTACCTACTCCTCCTGTCTGGTCTTGCTAGTCCTGTGTTGAGAGAGTTCAGCCTCCATTTTGACTATATAGTTGCATCTCTCACATGTGTTTGTGTTTGTTGGGAGGAGGAGAGGGTTGTCTATGTACATGAGACAATTGTAACATTGTCTCAGGATTCCCAGATTAACCAGCTGAACTGGAGAGGATGTCAGTAATATACCACTCGACATGGCAGAATAGTATAAGGGGGTGATGTGTAACTGGGTCAGAGAGAGGACTTTGAAGGGAAGTGGGTATTAGCAAGGGTTGTAGGTGGATGTAGTGCTTACGTTAGTTTAAGGGTGCTTCACTTAAAAGAAAGGTTTTAGGAACAAGTGCTAGGCTTATGATAAAGCGAATAGACTGATTTTGTTGAAAGTAGAGCTTTCTTAAGGGAAAAATTGAAGTGCAGACTTGGCGGAGCCAGGAATAGTTTAAGCCTGTTTAACCGGCGCTGCGCTATGCTCACAATCACACAAAGCCGTGCAAACGCGGATTTTAAACAGGGAACTTCAAAAGAGCTGGAAATGGTCCAAAATGACCAATTACTACAAGCTCTTGTGCTGAGGTCACTCCTTCAGGGACAGATAGGCTGCTCAAGGCTCCCCACTCCCACTGGCGAGCAAAGAAACTTCCTTTTATCCAAGTAAGGCAATGGACAACACAGGAACTACACCACAGCCCAGAATACAGCAAAGCCTGTATACTGGTCTAAACTAGTCGAGAAAGGCGACTCTGATTTATTGATTTATTGCAAGATGCTTGAATGTCAGACAGTGTTCTTCTGGCTGACCGAATGTACACGTTCTCTGTAAAGAGAATTCTGAATGTATGTTGCCAGAGTCAACTGACCTGGATGTGATGTCATTATGCGCCAGGGCTGGGAGAATAGAATATTCACTGCAGCTGTTTGTTTACATTTCAAAGTCTGATATGAGAGTAGAATTCATAGGTTCATAGGTGTGTAATGGTCCTGGAGCCTTTACAAGCCTAGCCCATAGAATTACCCTGGCATTGTGCCACCCGACCTTAGTTTCTAGTGCCTCTGTTGAGTAGAGCAACTGGAGTGATCCCTGGAGTGAATTTTCTTTTTCCCATCCACTCATCAAGATTTTTCTTGAAGAGGGCCAGTGAGGTGCTCTGCTTGACATGTATGGGAAGTCTATTCCATAGCATGGGCAGTCTCTGGGTTATGAATATGTCCCTCCAGCATGTTCTGTTGATTGTGGTAATGAGGTTGAGGTCTCTGGATCATGTGGTGCAGAGGGATTGGGATTTCTTTAGATGTAGCATTTCTAACAGAGCTGGGTCAGACATGGCTTTGTAAGTCAAGCAGATATTGCCTCTAAGTAGGCGATATGAGACAGAGAATAGTTGGAGTTTTTTGAGTCTGTCCATATAGCACAAGTGTTTAAGGCCTAGGATCCTCTTTGTGAGGTACTTTTGTGGCCTCTCCAGTTGTTGCAGGTGTCTAGTAAGCTACATGCCAAATGGGGCATTGTACTCGATGATTGGCCTAATAAGGGAAGAGTAGAGGGAGACAATGACCTCTTTCTTCCTGGATGCAAAACCCTTAGTAATGAGATGTGCCACATAGAAGGACTTTCTGACCAGAGTGGCAACATGGTGGTAAAAAGAGAGGTTGCTGTTAACCTGTGTTCCCAAATCTCTTATAAAGTCTTCGGTGTTCAGTGGACTACCATCAATGTAGTAATTCAAGGGAACCGGGTTTTTCCCAAGGGGGATGATGACACAGTTTTTGGCATTGAGCTTAAGGCCATGGCTCTGACACCTGCCGTTGGTGTCATTGAGGCCTTTCTGTAAGATGTCAACATCACTTGGGGAGTTAATAATAGCTCCCAACTTGCAATCGCCTGCAAACTTTGTCAGCCAGATTCCCTTCGTGTTGGCCTAGACTTCATAGAAGTAGATACTAAACAGGAGAAGACCCAGGACTGAACTCTGTGGGACTCCACTCATGACTGGTCAGCAGTCTGACTTGGAGTCAGCTGCTTTCACACTGTGGGTTCTATCTGTGAGCCAGTTTACAACCCACCTAGTGTTATAGGGGTTGAGGCCTAGCTTAGTGAGTTTTTCTATGATTCCTGAGTGGGGAATGGTATCAAAGGCCTTGGCAAGATCAAGGCAGGCTGTATGAACCACCTTGCCTTCATCCACAGCTCTGGCGACTGACTCAAAGAAGTCGACCAAGTTGAACAGGCATGATCTACCCTTCACAAAACCAAACTGTGTAGGATCCAGAGTTTGGAGATTCCCTATATTCTTGTTTATTAGATCCATGATGATTCATTCCATAGCTTTGCATATCAGACTCATCATGCTAATTGGGCGATAATTCCTAGGGTCTGTAGTCGCTCCTCCTTTGTGAAGAGGAATGACTGTAGGAGTGCACCATTTTGTAGGGTGCGGCTGCGATTGAACAGGGCACACAGGTGAGGTGCCTTGATTTCAGAGAAGTAAATGCCAAAAAGGAGCGGTCCAAGGAATGATCCCTGAGGGACTCCACTTGTGACTGGCCTCTTTGTAGAGGTGGACTCCCCAATTCTAACTTCTCATAGCAGATTCCAGTTACTTTTGAAAAACATCTACTATAAAAATCAGGTTTTGAGTCAGTTGTTCAGTTATTGTTCAGTAGTTGTTGCAGGAGAGTAGTTGTTCCAGTCGCTGAGGACAGACAACAGCTTGGAGTGTGGATATAATTTCTCATGTTACCTTGCAGAAGTAAGAGTATAATCTTGCCTTGCTAATGTATTTAGATTAGATAGGGACAGTTATTCTTCAGAGTGTCAGGGAACAGTAGCTAGATAGTTAGAGGCTTTCAAAAATCAGTGTGAAATATATCTTACAGTATTATTTTCATATTTCCTGTGTGTGAAACGAATGGTTATTGGAATCAGTTATTCAATATTTACAAGTTTTAAATCATTTTATTTATTATTAAATGTTTTACTACCTCTCATTGAGGTTGGTTATTTAGTTAATATTTTAATAAGTTAAGAGTGTTTATGCTTACTGTGATAACACCAGGGCCACTCTGAAAAGCCTAACTGCTTGGGATACATGCTACCATTTGTTCTAATATCTATTTTACCCAATATAATTGAACACCCCTGTTGAAGAGCATTGTGGTATTTGACTGGTGGTAGCCATTACCTTGTGATATGGGCAAAGAAATACAGCAGATAAATCAGTGTTAGTCATTCCCAAGAGTGTATGTATGTGTGAATATCAGACTTAAGATTGGGTGTCACAGTGCTCTGCAGTGTTTAGTGTGGAGACTCATTTGGGGACCTCAAGTGAAGCATATAGTCCAATCTCAGGTTTGGAGCCTATTCTCAGTGTACTCTTAGGGGACATTGTGTATTTCTATCCCTGATTTTAGTGACACTCCCTTACCAGAGACAGTGGTGAGGATTGGGGCACCATAGTCACTGACCTGGGGTAAAGGGAGCTCATCACATATTGGTGGCAGTGGTGGGATTTTAATTGAGCTTTAGTAGCCTGTGGGTAGTTGTCATCAAGGTGTGCACTCTTGACATCCTCAAGATAAACATACAGAGTTTCATTGTTACAAAAGTTTAATTCATTTTTTAGTCAGTTTAGTCAAGGACAGCAGGCAAAGATGTCAGCAGGGGATTATAGCAAGCTGATAAGGAGCCAGTGCACCTACTTGTGTGAAGATAAAGCAGTGATGCATGCCAACCTGATGAAGGAAACAATGATCCCATCCTTATTTGCAGCCACAGAGCAGACCAGCAGCTCAGAGGATATCCAATTTGGCTTGGGGATATGCAGCCTTCTGAGACAGGATAGTTCACCTTTTCCTCAGAGGACTTAAAAATCCATCTGCAGTTAAAGAAACTTGAACTGGAGGCTGAAGAAAGGGAGAAGCGGCATCAATATGAGCTGCGACATTTGGAGGCCAAGAAGAGACTGCAACATTTAGACACTGAGAAGAGACTGCACAATTTGGACATGGAAGAAAATGAGAAGCAGAGAAGCATGGAAAGGAGCTTCTAGCTTGTTTACAGGGTCATGGAAGTAATGGGAAAGGGAATGACTAAACCCTAGAAGCCATAAAGGTATGTAAACTTTTTCTTCAGTACAGAGAGAGGGAGATGACTTGGATAATTTTATTTATATATTTGAGAGTGTATGTAAACAGTATAACATTGAACAAGGGATTTGGCTATGGTTCTTGATCTCCTTGCTCCATGGTAGAGCTGTTAATGCAATTGCTAAACTATCTGATATTGATTGTTTGAATTATGATAGTGTAAAACAATGTTTACTTGATTGATTCAAATTAGCCCCTGAAATGCATGTGATTACATTGCTGATTTATGTACTTAGTTTCACAGGTGAGTGAGTGGGTGTCAGGTCACCATTTTTGAAGGACTGGTAGACCTTTTGGTGAGGGAACAAGCTCTCAGCATTTTGCCTGAGAACATGATAATCTGGTTGGTAGACTGGGAGTGTAACTCTGCAAATGAGTTGGGGAGAAAAGGGGATCCCTACTTGGCAAGCAGGGCATCACTGCACAAGAAAGGGCTACCCAGTGCTGTACATGGACATAAGGGAACCCACAGGGGAAGTCTAAAGCACTCCAGTAGAGTTCACCAGTAACAGTGGAAGTCACTGGTTCAAGCACATGGTCAGGATCAGTGATTAGATGTTTTGAATGTAACCAGAGGGGTCATGTAGCATACAGATGTCCATTGAAGCAAGGTGAGAAACAAAAGGTGATGGAGCCATCAAGTGTGAATGAAAGAATCCCAGTGTTAAGTTGTCTGGAAAAAACAGAGGTGCCAAACTATCACTAAAATGTGTATCCTATCTTAATGGATGGAAGACAGGCCAATGCTAAGAGAGACACAGCTTCTGATATAACTATTGTGAAAAATACAGTGGTTAAGGAGGAGCAGTACTTGATTGGGTAGTCCACACCAGTTAGAGCTATAGGAGGGACCCCATTCTAAATACCCATGGCTAGGGTTCACCTTGACATTTGGAGGGTGGAAATGGGAACAAGCAGGTAGGTGTGTTTGAGGATATCCCTGCAGATGTCTTAATAAGGAATTATTTTGACAATGTAGTACCTTGTGAATATGCAGTTACATGCAGTCAAGCTTCAAGACAGGCATGTAGGTCTAGTAGCTGGGGGGATACCCAGATATATCCTAAGCCTGAAGCTGGGGTTGGTGATGTGGTTACTTCAGGGAGAGAGTGACCTAGTAGCAGTGAGCTTGAAGGTGAACCACAGCTGCTGTTTCCGGGTACATGCTGACTGCAAGGACAGAAGTGAGTGGTAGTACCCAGGCTGAAAGTGAAGCAACGCCTTTAGAAAGTACTAGGCTTCCTGTGGAAGGGGAGCTGGGAGACATTACAAAAACAGACTTGAGACAGGCTAAGCTTTGGGATTCTACTTTAGGAGTCATGAGAGGTAGCTAAGGAGGCACCTGATGCTCAAGGAAAGAGGGAGTCTGTACACTGGAACAAAGGGTTACTATATACAGGGTGGATGCCTGAGGGACGGCAAGAGGGTGATGTAATATGGCAGTTGATAAGGCTCAGAGTCTACTGTTTGGAATATCTAGCCATAGCTCATGATATTTCTTTTGCAGATAACAAAGGGTTACTGTGTACAGAGTGGACTCCTTAGGGAGGGCCAGAAGGTGAGGTAATGTGGCAGTTGGTAGAGCCCAGACCCTGCCATCTGATACCTCTAGGCATAGCCCATGACATTCCTTTTGCAGATAACAAAGGGTTACTGTACAGAGATTGGACACCTGAGGGAGGACTAGAGGATGAGGTAACACAGCAGTTGGTAGAGCCCAAAGCCTGGCTCTTCTAGCCATAGCCCATGACATTCCTTTTGCAGGTCATATGAGCATAAAGCATACTAACAGATGCATTATGCAAAACTTTTATTGGCCTGGGCTAGCAAAGGATGTAACAGTGTACTGCAGGACCTGTGAACAGTGCCAAAAGGTAGGCAGGGGCAGAAACATAAGCTGTACCATGTTAACCTGATGAAACCATATAATGATAGGGAGATGCTAGTGCTGAGGATTTTAGGTGGTTGGCAGGAGGAGTCTGGGGGGGATCTGATGATTGAACTTTTCAGTCAGGCATGGACTGACACTTCTGTGGTAGAGGTAGCAATATCTCAGGAACTGTCCCCTATTTAGGTTAAATAAACACAAACAGTGTTACAGGAGTTTGGGGACATGTTCAGTGTGAATCCTGGGTGCAACCACCTAGTGCAGCACTAAGTGGATACAAGACCAAAAGGCCTATTAAGCAAGCTCCTTATAGAGTGCCTGAATGAGTCAAACAGACTTTGAAGGATGAGATAAAGGAGATGTTGGAGCTGGGGCTAATCCAGGAGTCCAGTAGTCCTGGATTCCCCAGTAGTATTGGTACCAAACAAAGATGGTAGTGTAAGATTCTGTATAGACTACAGAAAATTAAATAGTTATACAGAGTCAGATGTGTACCCCATACCTAGAAAAGATGGCACTTTAGAACAGCTGGGTGTAGCTAAGTATCTGACCACTATTGATCTGACCAAAGGATACTGGCAGGTGCCCTTGAGTCCCATTGCTAGAGACAGATCAGCTTTTGTAACATCTTTTGGATTATATGAGTTTGCAAGGATGCCCTTTGGGATGAAGAATGCCCCAGCAACCTTCCTGAGGTTAGTAGATCATATTTTAGTAGGAGCAGGAGACTATTATCTCACTTATTTGGACAATATTGTCACGGACAGTCATTCCTGGCAAGAGCACCTTCAACATGTCAGAGAGGACTTAGGTAGATTAAAAAGGGCAGGGTTAATCATTAAGCCTAGTAAGTGTCAGGTCAGTAAGACAGAGGTGTTATAACTAGGACATAGAGTAGGGATTGATAAGATTAGACCAGAACCTGTGAAAGCAGAGGTTATTCAGCCATGGCCTGTCCCTGTTAAAAAAAAACAGGTGAGAGCATTTCAAGGAAGGGCAGGGTACTATAGAAAATTTGTGCCCATCTATAGTACAATAGCTGCACCCCTTACTGACCTAACAAGGAAAAACAAGCCTGATAAGGTAGTGTGAGATAGATTGTGAGCAGGCATTCCAAAAGCTTAAAGAAGCTTTGGAAGGATCCCCTGTATTAGCCAGTCCAGATTTCACCAATGCCATTGCAAATGGAAATGGATTCTCAAATAGGGTGTGGGTTTACACATTTTCAGCCAGTCCCATTTTTCTCAAGTGACAATTTTCCAGGGTCACTTGAAAATCTAGCTTGAGTCTTCAAAGGGGAGACATGTGAGGATATTAGATATTGTTATCTGTGCTAGCATGACTGGCTGATTTTTTAAATAATTGTAAATTACCCTGTGTTACATATGCCACCATAACTAGCTATAATTGTGTAAATAAGTTTGTCTTTTGATTATCGCTCTGATTTATGCAAGATGTTTGAATGTCAAATAGTGTTCTTCTGGCTGATTATATGTACATATTCTCTGTAAAGAGAATTCTGAATGTATGTTGCCAGAGTCAGCTGACCTAGATGTAATGTCATTGTGTGCCAGGGCTGGGAGAATAGAATCTTCACTGCAGTTGTTTACTTTTCAAAGTCTGATATGAGAGTAGAATTATTATGACAGATTCCTGTTACATTTGAAAAAGAGTGGCTATAAAAAGTAGCTTCTGAGTCAGTTGTTTGGATATTGTTCAATAGTTGTTTCCAGGAAAGTAGTTGTTCCAGTCGCTGAGGAAAGACAAACAGTCTGGATTGTAGACATAATTTCTCATCTTACCTGTAGAAGTAAGGGTATTCTCTTGCCTTGCTAAAGGATTTAGATTAGATAGAGACAGTTAATCTTCAGATAGTCAGGGAATTACAGCTAGATAATTAGAGGTTTTCTAAAATGAATGTGAAATCTGACCTATGGTGTTATTTTCATATTTCCTGTGTGTGAAACTCTGATATTTATTGGAATCAGTTATTCAGTATTTTCATATTTTAAATCCTTTTTTTATTAAATGTCTTACTACCTCTCATTGTGGTTAGTTGTTTAGTTAGTATGTTTAATAAGTTGAGTGTGTTTATGCTTATTGTGATAACACCAAGACCATTCCGGAAAGTCTAACTGCTTGAGATACATGCTACCATTTGTTTTAATATCTATTTTACCCAATATAATTGAACACCCTTTTTGAAGAGTATTGTGGTATTTGACTGGTTGCAACTGTTACCTTGTGATTTGGGCAAAGAAATGCAGCAGGTAAATCTGTGTCAGTCTTTCCCAAGAGTGAGTGTATCAGATACCTAGAACTGGACACAGTGCTCTGCAGTGGTTAGTGTGGAAACTCATTTGGAGACCTGGAGTGAAGCATATGGTCCAGTCCCAGGTTTGGAGTCTGTTCCCAGTGTACTCTTAGGGGACATTGTATATTTCTTTCCTTGCTTTTAGTGACACTCCCTTACCAGAGCCAGTGGTGAGGATTGAGACTCCTTAGTTACTGCCCCTGGGTAAAGTGGGCTTGTCACAATATCATCGTAAGGAAAGTAAATTAAAAAAAGACAGATCTACATCATCTGTGAGAAAACAATCCCATACTTATGTCATTAAAGATAAGAGAATGCTATAACTTGCTCAAGTAGCACTTTATATCATTCCCTTTTCTAGCGCAACTGAACTTTTCAAAATACATGAGGAAAAAATTCTGTTCTATATTCCTTAGTCTGGGTCCCATAGAGCTGTTGGTTCAGTTTTCCCTGATTTGTGCTTGACAGAAAAAAAAATCTGCATTTTAAAATGTAGCAAACCACTTGCTACAAATACAAGTGTACATTATAGCAAGTGGCTTGCTATAGAAATCATACTACCCACTAAGAGCTTTAGCCTTGGCACCAAATACATTTTCCCATCAGCACCTGGCTATTTTGGCTCCTAACACCTTGCACCTAGAGTGACCTTTAGCAGTAGAAAAGAGATAGAACTGATGCCTAGCTGACACTATTACAAGGACTGA
>NC_056737.1:1245440523-1245500523 GCF_019279795.1 Protopterus annectens
CACAGGCTACATTAATATATACATGTTATAGAGGTGTTTAACAGCAAGTATAGCAAGAAGATAGAGTAGATAATTTCCATAACTCATTTCTACACATGAGATACATGCTATGTCCTTTAGGTTTCTTTACAGTGTTCAGAGATACTATTACCCTAAATGACATGCTCAATTTCACACAGTAGATAAATGAAGGAGGAACGATTTAAACCTGCACCCTTGCTACAGGAAGCAGCTTATTAACAAGTCAGAGCTTTAGTTCTCTACAATAACTACCAGAGTAACAAGTAAATCCAGAAATCCTTTACAATCTGATCTTGTAGAGAAGATTATATATTACAGCAATATGCAACAATAACTCATAATAGACTAAAGATCAGACTGTTCAGATCATCATTCCAAATAATGTGGATTACATGACCTGTCAAATGTCAATACCTTTGCAATTACTGGAAGGGAAAGAAAGTACTGCAAAAATATAGTACTAAAATGCTACATGATAAATCATATATTACACAATCCAGGCCAATGTACAAATTCAGTCTTTAATGCAATTAATAAAGCAAAACAATTAAAAGCAATTTAAATGCTGCAGCAGCTTTTGCTCAAAATCCCACACATCATACTAAAATTAAAAATATTACTGCATACAAATTATTGTTTTTTTTTTTGGGGGGGGGGCTTACATGCTTGCAAGACACCTGCATCTCAGTTTTGAACTCCCTATGTCTTCTCTGCAATCAAGCATAGATATCTTGTCTGACATCAATTAGTACAGCCTGACCTACTTGTCTGGCTGATAACAATGTACTATGTCAGTATACACTGCCAGAGTTCACAAATTCAGATCATGGAGAAATAGAGATCTTCCTATACAAGGTAATGAATCAGGCCTCTGCCAGCCATACAAATATCCCATTACTTGTCTGTCTTCCCTCCTGTTACTATAACCACTGTTCAAATCCATAAATGTACATACTATTTTCTTCTTTACTTTCATAATTATCACAGAGAATTTGATTTCATTTAAAAGTTTTATTCCAAATTTTGCAGAAAAAAACACTGGCAGGCATTCCCTAACAAAACACTATCACATAGAAAACAGACAGTATGAGAAACAGTAAACTTCTCTTTCCTTAAAACTCACAGTTAGTGAAAATGCAGTGTAATGGGTGACAATAGTATCTCACTTAGGAGTTTTGATGTAGACTTGTGAATGCAGTGTTATCGCCAGAGCCATTATTTGGAACCTAACGATGTATAGACCTGTGAACTATGTTGCTAGCAAAAGTAAGACTCCTTACCATGGTGCTACAGCATTTATAATTATAACTAAAGCCACTTGGAAAACTAAAGTAGCATGACATTAATGTGAAGTTTAAGGCTTTTTTAAGAAGTCAATCCCCTGGATTCTCAAAAGCTTGCACGGAGTGCAAGATTGGTGCAGGAGCTCAAGCAGGCAATATGTCTGCCGTGCGATCCAGGAACAGCCTGCAGGGGCGTGCACGAGCGCTCCTGCAATAATCCTGCATGGACTAAGCCCTGGTATGCAAATCACCCCATTTGCAGGTGAAATCCATGCAAATGAGGTGATTTTGCAATCCAGGAAGCTTGCAACAGTCCGTGCAAGACTAGTGCTATCTGTAGAAATGTACTCGGTTAGTAACCGAGTACATTTCTGCAAAATATAAAATGGAGCTATGACAGCTCCGAATAAAGGCTGCATATCAAGTAGTAAGCATGCCAATGGCCAAGTATAAGCCCATTGGCATTGCAAACATAAAAAAAAATAAAATAAACAACTTATATTTTTTTAGCCGATCTCGACTGCTTAAGCGTAGGGCAGTGGCGAGCAAATGGGATCAGGGGAAAATACTAAAATAAACCTAAAATAAGCATTCTATCTAAAATCAGTATTCTGCCATACAAGTCTATGGCAGGCAAAAGACAACCTGGCCAGTGAGTAGTGGTTGCTAAGGGGGGAGGCTCAGTGTGAGACATGTAACTATGTATTAGCAGGCAATCCTATGCAAATGAGGGGAAGGATAGTGAATCCCAGTTTTCCCCTGCATGTGAGTCAGGTCCCAACAGTGTAAGAGTAGGAATAGCTTGGTGCAAGCCTCGGAGGTAGGTGATATCATGGGGGGGGGTGTCAGGCATACTGTAAGTGGATTAGAACCCTGTGGCTCGGGTTTGCTCCTACCTTACCACAGCTAAGTTAGGGTGTGTGTCTAAATCTGCCTAGCATGCTTTACAAAGCCTAAATGGGTGTGCTCACCATGCACCGGGTTTTGCAGGAAGAAAAATAGCACTTTGTGTACTGTGTATTTTTTCTACCTAGTTTCACTGTGTGTAAGGTATTAACTGGAAATTGTCCACTCTTATTAAGCATCTGTTGGGTTGTTTGTTTATGATAACTTGTTGCAATTAAACTATTTTTTCTAGTGGCTCCTTTAGCTGTTTAAAACTTTCATTTAAAGGCTCACTGCTGCTTTTCAGCTGTGAGTAACATTTCTGCAGTTTGTTCTAAGTAGTGGGGATATTTGTAGCATTTCCATATTCAGGCTTGTATTTGGGCCTAGTGTTTGTGGAGGCTGTGTGTCTGAGCACATAATTCAGGGACATCTTGTTTTAGCCAAAGCCATCAGGCATTTCAGTGAGAGAGAATTGTTTGAGGTTATTGGCTGACTGAGGACTCCTGGACTACAGCTTAGACTAAGCACCTCATTGGTTCTTTTGAGATTTCTTTCTTAAAAGCTGTCTCAGGTTTCAACTTTCTGTTACCTAAGAAGCTCAGTTGTGAGTGTTCTGCCATTTTACACCGAGCTAATCGAAGGAAGGACACTCAGCAAACTCGGAGCTATAATATATAACATTAAGTATCCTGTTTTTTCTTTATTTTGTTCTTTATTTCTTTGTTATTTATAGCACTTTGTGTACTGTGTATTTTTTCCAGCTAGTTTCACTGTGTGTGAGGTATTAACTGGAAATTGTCCACTCTTATTAAGCATCTGTTGGGTTGTTTGTTTATGATAACTTGTTGCAGTTAAACTCTTTTTTCTAGTGGCTCCTTTAGCTGTTTAAAACTTTCATTTAAAGGCTCACTGCTGCTTTTCAGCTGTGAGTAACATTTCTGCAGTTTGTTTCCCACCGTCCCTCCCTGTTGGCATAGTGTTTTTATAGTTGGTGGCTTTGCAGTTGCCCGCCCCTAGTGTAAATTTGATCTGGGACCCTCCTCCCAGTCTAGTGTCATTACCTCATTCTACCCAGTACATGGAGAGCATTTGAGAAGGCCAATCAGTTTAGTTTCTGCTACTCCTTTCTGTCTTCCCTTTCTCTCTTTCCACAAAAAAAAAAAAAAAAAAAAAAAAATAATAATAATTAGTCTGCTTTTACTGTATTTGTGTTTTTTCCTACTTTATTTTGCTTTTGCGTCATCTTAAAAGTACTCAGTTGTATTTATTACTGCTTGGTGTAACTCATTCTAAGCCTTTTAGTTTAAGCACCTAGTTTTACATTAAGAAGGTTTGTGGTCTGCACTGTAGTGGCAGAACAGGTAGCTTACATCCTTCTAAGTTGGGAACTGCTGATTGAGGGCTCAGTGTCTGTTATTCTAAAAGTGTATTAATTCTGGTTTAAGCACTTGGGTTTGAGGCCAGTTATTTTACATTAAGAGGGTTCATGTTCTGCACTCTTGTGGGAGGAGAGGCTGGACTCTGCCCTTCTGAGCTGGGAATTTCTGGTTAAAGACTTATAGTGCCTGCATATTCTAACTGTTTCCTACTGAAATTGGTACACCTTGTTTGCTGTAGCATAGACTAGATCCAGGCCTGCTGAATCTAGCTTTGTTTGTATGCTTGTTGTTTTTTTTATTTCCCTGAAACGCTAATTCCACCTAAAACGCAGCTTTTTAGCACTTCTATGGATCCCTAGTGATATCTGCATTGCTTACTGTACTTATTTCCTTGTTTCACTTGAAAGAAAGTTACTGTTTGTCGTTTTTGCATTTAAGTTACCTGTAACACATTGCATTTAGGTTACCTGGCACTTGCTCACTAAAGCAATTATATAAGTCAGCTCTAAAAAATTAAAAGCACTACACCCTCACAAACTCCCCTTGAGTACCTTGTTACCCATTGGCCCTTTTTTTCAATTATAAAGGAATTCCCAATACTATTCTAGCATGTCCAAAGGTCAGTTGTCAATCTCTTCTCCGGTCCAGCTGGTGAATCTGGGAATCTTGAGGCAATGTTACAACTGCCTCATGTACACAGACAACCCTCTCCTCCTCCCAACAAATTCCAACACATGTGAGAGATGAAACCATATAGCCAAACTGGAGGCTAAGCTCTCTCAACTCAGTACTGGCGTAACCAGTCAGGAGGAGAAGGAAACCACACTCACTACAATTCCAGTCTCACATAGACCTACCATGACAACAAACCAAACACATAAACACACAAAAACATACTCGGAGGCTCTAAATAAAAATCTGCCTAAGCAGCAGAGACCTCCAAAGCAGACACCCAAGCAACCGCTACCCCAAAACAAAACACGTGCAACACATAGCTCACAAAGTCAGTGTGCCGAACAGTCACAGCCCTTAAGGCTAAACAACACACCTGAAACACTTGTAATAGGTGACTCTATCGTCAGGCACACTGACGTCCCGCTCACCAGGCTGAACAAGGAGAAGGTCACGGTGAGCTGCCTGTCAGGCGCTAGGATCTGCCACATAACACAAGCACTCAGGTCACTCAAAGGCAAGTACAAATATGACTCAGTCATTGTCCATGCTGGTGTGAATGACCTGAGACGTACCTACCTGGACTACATGAAAAGAGACATAGAGGAGCTCTCTGAGCATGTAGCCCAGGCCGGTATGACCCTGACCTTGAGTAGCATCTTACCCTCACCAAGAATGATGCCACAATATGAAGACAAGATGATCAATTTCAACAATTGGCTTAAGTATTGGTGTCATTCAAAGGGGATCCAATGCCTGTCAGCCTGGGATGACATGCTCGACAAGCCACGATGCTTCGCTAGGGACAGCTTGCACCTGTCACCCCTGGGCTTTCGGATATTGGCAAAGGCTCTTGCTACCCCCATAGTGCCTTTTTTAGGCAAGGCACAAAAGACAAACCCACCTCCATAGGTATCACAAGGGATAAGAAACTAAGAGTAATGCTACTAAACGCCAGAAGTCTAAACCTCAAGATGCACACACTCGAAACTCTCCTTAGCATGGAGAACATCAATATCTGT
The DNA here is from genome assembly GCF_019279795.1 of Protopterus annectens. NCBI lineage: Eukaryota > Metazoa > Chordata > Ceratodontiformes > Protopteridae > Protopterus > Protopterus annectens. Next base: position 1,245,445,789 of record NC_056737.1, read on the forward strand.
ACAGTAACAGAAACCTGTTTCAAGGATCCTGAGAGCACCCTAGCACTACCAGGTTATACCTCATACCATGCTTTTCTGCCCCAAAACTTGGACCGAACCACAAAAGGAGGGGGAGTATCAATATTCGTCAAAGATACCCACACCTCCAGGTTGGTGGCACAGCACAAAGCATCAGAGACTATCCATGTGCAACTAACAGTGGGTGAAACTGCCTTCCAGTTTATAGCCTGCTACAGACCAACCTCCCAAACACAAGAATCCCACTCGGCCTTCCTGAGAATACTGGAAGATATGAAGGTCTCTCCAAACACCATTATATTGGGCGACTTCAACTACCCAAACATAGACTGGGAGCATTACTCTAGCTCCAACACCCTAGCCCAAAGGTTCCTAGAATTTATAAACTCAAATGCTATGGAACAACTTGTTACCACTCCCACAAGAGGGGAAAACATACTGGACCTGATCATCACCAACATAGGGAAACTATGCTCCAGACCAGAAGTGTATCCTTCACTGGTAAGATCAGACCATAAACTAATCTCACTAGATATTCACATCCCGACCCCACCCCCTGCCAGAAAACCACAGTGAAAAACTTCTCTAAAGCAAATTTCACACGCCTCAAAACCGAGGCGGAATCCTTCAAAGCCCCTGGGCCTGTGCAAAATATGGCCCAGACCGCAGAATCCTTTATAAACGCATTCTATGAACACCTTCAGGAATGCATGGATCATGCAATCCCAAATAAAACCAAGACCCAATCCTCCAAAGGCAGACGTCCTGTCTGGTGGACCCCAGCCATAAACAAACTATACAATAGAAGGAGGAAGCTACTATATGATAGAGCAAAATCCCAAAAAGGAAAGGCATCTCTGATCAGTATTAGCAAAAAACTACGGGCACTCATAAAATCATCTAAGGCCAGCTTCGAGAGAAAAATTGCATAGGACACTAAGTATAATCACAAGGCTTTCTTTAGTTATGTTAGGAACCTGGGTGGGAATTCCCTGATATGCTCAGAATTAGTCCAAAATGACAAAAAATACACCGAGCCCACAGACATTGCCAACATCCTAGCTGACAGGTTCAGTGCAAACTTCTCCCCCGCCTCCCCACCAAAAGGGCAAATATCTATCCCAACAGAGTGCTGCCCCCCTGACATCTCAGATGCTCAGGTAAGAGACGCCCTCTCCAAAGCAAAAAACACAGCATCAATGGGACCAGATGGTGTCCCGGGCTGCGTCCTACATGAACTCCAAGAAGAGCTAAACCCAAACATAAAACTACTGTTCAATCTTAGCCTTACTACAGGATATGTACCCAAATAGTGGCGTACAGCAACAGTGGTCCCTCTCCACATAGGTGGTGCCTCAATGGATCCTGGAAACTATCGCCCCATAAGCCTGACTAGCTTGGTCTGCAAAGCTATGGAAAGGATCATCATGGACCTCATAAATAAAGATATTGGGGACCTACAGACACTGGATCCTACCCAGTTTGGCTTTGTTAAGGGCAGATCCTGCCTCTTAAACCTGGTCGATTTCTTTGAAACAGTCACCAAGGCCATTGACGAGGGGAAGGTGGTCCACACAGCCTACCTGGACCTCGCAAAAGCCTTCGATACAATACCCCACTCGGGCATTATAGATAAGCTCACCAGCTTAAATATAAACCCCTATGTCACTAGATGGGTTGCAAATGGGCTCATGGGCAGAACCCACATGGTTGGAATTGCTGGAGCCATGTCAGACTCCAAACCAGTTACAAGTGGCATCCCACAAGGCTCAGTCCTGGGACCTCTCTTGTTCGGTATATATTTCTCGGCGGTACAGGCCAACACGGAAGGACTGTGGCTGACCAAGTTCGCAGATGACTGCAAACTGGGCACCATAAAGTGTATAGTCATCCCCTTTGGTAAAAGCAAAGTGCCCACAAATTACCACATAGGTGGTAATCCATTAAGTACAGAAGAAGTCATTAGGGACCTGGGGACCCAAGTTGATAGCAATCTCTCATTTGACAACCACGTGGCCAAAGTGGTTAGAAAAACATTTTATATAGCCCACCTAATCATGAAGGGATTCACATCTAGAACAGGGGAGGTTATTGTGCCTCTTTACTCATCCCTCATCAGGCCCATAATTGAGTACAGTGCCCCTTTTGGGATGTACCTTACCAGACACCTGCAGCAACTGGAAAGGCCCCAAAAGTACCTCACCAAGAGGATCAAAGGGCTCAAACAGATGCCATATGCTGCCAGGTTAAAGAAACTCCAGCTCTACTCAGTGGCATACCGCCTGCTCAGAGGCGATCTGTGCCTGACGTATAAAGCCATGTCCAACCTGGAATTAATGGACATGCTGCACCTCAGAAAATCCAAATCCTATCGAGCTATGCGCTCGAGAGACTTGAACCTCAGCACTGAAATAAATAGGACATGCTGGAGGGACAGATTCATAACCCAGAGGCTCCCTTCACTCTGGAATAAAATCCCAGTCCAGGTTAGGCAGAGTCCCACATTGACTCTCTTCAAGAAGAATCTTGATGAGTGGATGGGAGATCGTAGGTTTACCCCGGCTATCACTTCTGTGTCACTGTTAGACAGAGGCACAGTATACTAACCTCAAAAAAAGGCATAGCAAAATTAATTTAAAATGGGTGGCGAAAGCCAAACACACTCTGGCTAGGCTTATAAATGCCCTAGGGCAGATAGACTAGTATGAACCTATGAACCTATAAAAAAGAAGTTAAACCAGGAAATAGCAGCAGTGTGCACATTTGAACACTCTGTTTGCACGGCGTGCACATGGGCTCAAACAGGAAGTCATTGGAAAGGGAAAACAGCAGTAGGAAGGTAATCAAGGAGAACTAGGTTAGCTGGCAGGTGAAATGTATCAAAACCAGCCAATTACATAGGCAGCAGACCAGCCTAGCCCAGAACACTACTATAAACTATGCAAACACATACCCCTCCAGTTTGTCCCACACTCTACACCACTGGTGTAAACAAGCCAGGAACTTTTAACACTCACAACTGAAAAATGTTAGGGGCTGCAATAGCTACCATACAACTACTTGTGGAAGACGCTGAGGGTGGTGAGGATGAGAATGCTGCCAAGCAACCCACAGTGAGGAGACAGAGAAGAGTGTACAGACCCATGGTAACCTACCAAGGGCTACATGAGCTGGAGATAATGGACTGCTATAGGGTGGACAGGGACCTCCTAAAGCAAATTGTTGAGCTGTGCCAGCCACGCCTCACACACAGAACTAACAGAGGGGAACCCATCCCAGTGGATACAAAGGTATGTGTAGGCCTAAGAATACTAGCTACAGGTACCTTCCAAAGGCCAACTGGGGATATGATGGGGATCTCACAGGCATCAGCATCCAGGGTACTCCACCAGTACCTGGATGCAATGTCAGCACATGTCAGTGAGCACGTTTACTTCCCCAACACCCGTGAGGCGTTGGCCAGCAATATGCAACTGGTCCACCAAATAGCACAATACACTGAGGTAGTGGGTGCTATAGACTGCACACACACATATGCATCAAAGCACCACCTGGTGAGTGGGGTAGGGTCTACATCAACCACAAGGGCTTCCCCTCTATCAACTGCCAGGTCGTGTGCAATGCTCAGGGCATAATAATGAATGCGTGTGCTGGCTGTCCTGGAAGCTATCACGATTTCCACATCTGGCATCTGACACAGCTGTTCTACAGATTTGTAAATGGAGACATCCCACATGGTCACCTAGTGGGGGATGCTGGATATGCACTGGAGCCATAGTTGATGACACCCATCAGAAATGCATGCACACCCGAACAAGAACTCCATAATGAGGCACATGCACAAACAAGAATCATAACAGAGCATGTGTTTGGGATGCTCAAGTCATGGTTCCAGTGCTTAGACACATCCAGTGGGGCCTTGCAGTACTCACCAATTATATGTACCCAAATTGTCCTTGTATGTGCCATGTTACACAATATGATCCTGCAGAAACAGCTGCAGCAGGAACAGCACAAGGCAGGGCCACACAGCCCCCCACCATTGCCAAGGCCTGCATGGGCACAGAGAGACTCAGTGAAGGAACAACATGAGCCTGCCCCAGTAGGCAGAAGGAGGCATGCCCAGTATGCCCTGGCTTTGGCAAAGAGGCAATGCATAGCACATACCCTGACACGGGAGGAACCCAGGGAATAACACCTGTCTCTGACTCTCACATACAGTAAAAGGGATGCCAAATATTACACTACCTGTGCCTAACCATGTGTAGGGAGTGTACTATGTGCATTCAACATAGGCAGCCCTGCAGCACCACCTGGGACACCCACAAGGTAAATGACTCACACATGCAGTCGGGGGGGGGTCACATACCCAACAACAGTCACAGCCAGCAGGACAGGTGTAGACAAACACAAACAAAGACTATACTATGGCCGCTGAATGAGGCCTATGGGCACCCCCCTCCCAGACCTACACAGACTGACTACAGCAGGCCAGGCAGTGGGATGTCATTTGTAAAGGCTAGGAAGTCAGACACGAATATGTAGGTAATTATAAGCTAAGTTCTGTAATACACTCGTATGCCACTTGCCAGCGCAGATAGGTAAGACCACAGACTGAAATGGAGTACCCGACATACCAGTACAGTCCTAGCAAATGTGTACAAGTGTCAGGTGTGCCCCCCATCCTATGTAGTCATATAGTAACAGTCAGGTGTGCCCCCCCAATCCTGTGAAGAAATGTATAAATAGTCAGGTGTGCCCCCCATGCAGAAATGTAGTAACAGTCATTGCCAACTGATCAATGGATACCTTGCTGAGACAGCGTGCAACCTGTACAACACAAACATCAGCACTGCAGTACAAACTACCTGGACTTGATCCACACATGCAATACAGGTGGCCATGCTGAGCATGCTCATACACACAGAGAAATTAAGGCAATGTAGGTCAACAACATACTGAAAAGTCATACTGGGAATGCTCACACACTTAAACACATGAAAGCCATGTCTGCAAACACCAGTGGACCAGACATATCTGGCAGTCGCAGTTGTTAGTGCAGACACTCTTCAGTATGCACCACTCATGCCTTGCACACAGAGTGGATAGGAATATAGATATATATGTAAGGACAACACACTATAATAAGCCAAAGGTAGATGGACATAGATGTGTGGAAGAGGGTGACTGTGACAAGGAGCCATCCAGACCTGTCCAACCCAGCACACAGTCAAAGGGAAACACATGAGGTGCAGATGTCACTCACTGCAGATACTAGCCACCAGTATCTGTCAGCAGTGCAGACTATGTGGTGCATGTGCCAGCTGTGCAACATGACTGTACAAGGAAGTAGTCATCTAGCCACTGCATAACTTACCTGTGAAATATGACCCTGTGTGTGCCCGCATGTAACGTGTCAACCCCTAGACGAATGGGTAATGGCCCATGCATACAAACTGCCCTCCCTATAGCCCTCCCATGACAAGCCTGCTGAGGCCATCCAATGTGAAATACACCTTTGGGAGAGTTGCGGCCTAGTAATCACTGTGGCACATCCCATAACTGCATACTGCTGTAGTGTGATAATCTAGTTAGGTAGGGGTTTGTATCCCAGACTTGTCAACTGTGTGTTTGTGTGCATGTCTGTCTGACTGTGTAGAGAGCAATGCCTGTTAGGGTAGTTACACCCCCAACAATTTTCATGCACAACTTCAGCAAGGCTGCTGATGTCATCCATCTAGAAATACACCTCTGTGAAGATTGTAGCCCAGTAATCACCATAGTGCATCCTGTAACTGTGTACCGCTGTAGTGTGCTAACCTAGTTAGGTAGGAGTTCAATTCCCAGACATGGCAACTGTGTGTGTGCATCTGTCAGTCTGTGTAGAGAGCAATGTTTTTTAGGCCAGCCACACTCCCCACAATCCAAATGCTCAACCTTTGCAAGGCAGCTGGTGTCATCCACCTAGTAATACACCTCTGGGAAGCTGTAGCCCAGTAATCTCCGTAGTACATATTGTAACTGTGTACCGCTAAAGTGTGATAAACTAGTTAGGTAGGAGTTCTATTCCCTGACATGGCAACTGTTAGTGGGTGTGTGTGTGTCTGTCAGTCTGGATAAAGAGCAATATGTTTTAGGCCAGCCACGCTCCCCACAATCCGAATGCTCAATCTTTACAAGGCAGCTGATGTCATCCACCTAGTAATACACCTCTGGGAAGCTGTAGCCCAGTAATCTCCATAGCACGTTCTGTAACTGTGTACTGCTGTAGTGTGATAAATTAGTTAGGTAGGAGTTATATTCCTAGACATGGCAACTGTGTGTGTGTGTGTCTGTCAGTCTGTGTAGAGAGCAGTGCTTTTTAGGCTAACCATGGTCCCCACAATCCAAATGCTCAACCTTTGCAAGGCAGCTGATGTCATCTACCTAGTAATACACCTCTGGGAAGCTATAGCCCAGTAATCTCCGTAGCGTGTCCTGTAACTGCGTACTGCTGTAGTGTGATAAACTTGTTAGGTAGGAGTTCTATTCCCAGACATAGCAACTGTGCATGTGTCTGTCTATCTCTGTAGAAAGCAATGCTTTTTAGGCTAGCCACACTCCCCACAAGCCAAATGCTCAACCTTTGCAAGGCAGACGATGTCATCCACCTAGTAATACACCTCTGGGAAGGATGTAGCCCAATAATCTCCATAGCACGTGCCATAACTGTTTACTGCTGTAGTATGGTTCAGAACCCTGGTAGGGTTCTATACCCACCCATGGCAGTTCTGGATGTTTTGTGTGTGTTCCACAGTCTGTGTAGAGAGCAATGGATTTTAGGCTAGTCACACTCAATACTTGTCAAATGCCCTACTTTGACAATCCTGCTGATGTCAGCCAATGTGATATACACCTTTGGGGAAGGAGTACTGCAGTAATCACCATAGCATGTACTATAATTGCGTAGTGCTGTAGTGTAATAAACTAGTTAGGTAGGGGCTCTACTCCCGGACATGACAGGTGTGTGTGCATGTGTGTTTATATCCTGTAACCTGTGTGTAGGAGGGTGTGTGTGTGTGTGTGTGTGACACCTGGGCCCAATGTGTAGTGGGTTTTGCAATTTTCCTATATTGTGGCCCTAGTACATATCATAATGTCCACTGTACAGGGAAAGCAGCTGTGAAATAGCTGAGAGGCTGGGGTGCATATCCATCCCATACATGTGACAACAAGGCCAGGAAATCACAGTTAGCAATCCCAGTATTACCCAGAGCACACTCTCAACCCATGTCTCATACACACACACATGGCAAGGCAACACCCAAGATGTGTGTAGTACACTACATATTAGCAACTGATACTAACAATGGTGTGAATGCAGTGGCCTACAGAGGCCATGGCATCCTGTCCAGCAGTACGATAGGCACCTAATTGCAGACAGTGTGCCTTCAGTATGTTTCCCACCGGATGCCTGCAACAACTGTAGTTCCATCACATGTGAGCCACAAACGGACATACCATGCCTTACACACATGCCCTGTATGGACAGATGCCACATTACACCAGGGAATAGCTGTAGCATGCTACCAATGTAGGTGCAGGGTCAACCAGCTGTCCATTATCTGGGGCCACCACATGAGGGTGGGACAATCACATCTGATGATTACATTCTGTGTACACAACATGGGCCAGAGAAACCAGGTACACTTCCACATGCCACTGTACATGAATCTGGGACGTGTGCACATCCCAAACCCCATCCATGTCATGGTGATCAGACTGCTGCACATGTTATGTACAGTATGCGTAATATTTCCCAACATTACCAGGACATTCCGTGGTCATTTGTACAGTACTGAGGTCTGTATAACTATGGTGAGTGTCAACAGTGTGTGTATTGTGAACATGTTCTTTAGCCTGTGTACAGATTGTGGTAGATGTCATTGTTATAGGTCCCGTCCTATCTGATGTTACATGGTGCTCCACTGTATGTTACCATATTGGTTTACATGTTTGTACAGCCATACACACACATGTCCCATACCACAGACAGACAGCAGACCACACTGTGTAGCAGCCCAGTATATGTAGGGTTAGTCTGTGGGTGGCACATATGAGGATGTTGTTTTATGCTAGCTTACCATATGTGGCTGTGGCTGTGTTTACATTGGATGTGGTTATGCACCTTCACACAGCTGTATCGTACCCTGTGGTGTGGCATGCCTGCAGAGCCTGCTATATATGCAGGTACATGTGCATTCCCCCATAGGAGATGTTGGCCAGTGAAGAACCAGTCTGCCTGTAGCCTGCACAGTGCATTGTTACATGTCTAGGAGCTTAGTGTACTTATCCAGTTAGATGTTATGTGGAGATACTTGCTGGATATACTGGTGCCAGGTCTCCCTTAACAGTCATGTATGTCAGACAGAGCAGTAGGATGCTGTACAGATGTATGTCACTATCTAATCAGTAGTATGTTGCCATGGCACCCCTGTACCAGCTCTATTAGTTGACAGGCCAGACAGGGGTGTGTGAATGCATACCCATGGTAACATATGTAGACCAGTCGTTATGTGTTATACCCATCTACATGGCTGTTAACATCAATATTACCATGCATGGTACACATGTTTAGCACTAAGGGGTTCTGTATACATCCAGACTGTAAGGAGTGTTTCAGAATGTCCACATATATTGGCCAATATCTGTGCTGCAGTCCACAGGGGCATTACGTGCTAGCAGTGGTAATTTACCAGAATGTCCTTAGGATGTCTGTCAGTAGTCAATGGCACACATGTGGAAAGCAGATGTGGCCTCCCACACACACCATGTCTGTGAAGACAATCACAATTACAGTAGCAATAGTCTACCAATATTCCTGCTATACATAACTGGCATCCACTTGCACTATGATGTTGGGACTACAGGGACTGGGGTAGGTCTACACTCCGTGTCCAGGACATATGGTGGGGACATTTGTACATATGTACATCCACATATATATCTATATACATATCGACATATATAGATGGGTATGTATAAGTACATAGATATACGTATACACACCCAGATATATACATATACAGAGCAATATATGTTACACATATACAGATAGTGATACATATGCACATAAATGTAGGGATATCTACAGATATATCAACAGTAGTAGGTATAATGGTACAGATATGTATGCACATACAGTCACAGATATCTATAAATATACCAACATAACTAGGCATCTGTACACATAGGATGTGCATGCATATATAGCTATATACACATATCTATATGTACATATACATATACCTACATATGCACACATGTATAGATACATATATGTATAGATACGTACACATATGTACATACAAAGAGGTGTACACATGTCCATATATATGTAGCACTATAAAGATGTGTATACAGACATATGTATGTGTATACCTGTGTATGTACATGTAGACATCTATACACCTGTATGTATACAACCATATACCTGTCATGAGTAAACATCACAGTTACGTATACCCACATGTTTCCCACCGTATGTATTCATTATGTGTACAGTATAATGAAACAACATATGTGATGCAACAGTCATATTAATGACAAGGACTACACAATCTAGGATGTAAAAGCAAGTGTTCAATTCCACTCAATTTGGGTAATGACAGATGCATTGGTAACACAACAGCTGTCCCCACAGTGGTCATGGCATAGTGATCATGTGTTGTGACTGCAGTGTAAAGGGCCCTGAGTTCATGACCTGCAAGGTCTGCACATTTTGTTGCTGGCCAGAACAAGGACCATTGGATACAGAGTGGTTAAGGCAGTGTTTTTGCAATGTAGGCCACACACTTCAGTATCACAACATAGCTAGTTAGGGGTCTAGTCCCAGTGCTGGCAAGTAACTGTGTGTGTATATGTGGATGGGTCTACATCAGGTTGCAGGGTATACATGCCTTAGCAGGCCACCTTTCCATGTGGCACAGGCGATACCAGGTATAGTAACCTATGAAATGTGTCCGACTGTACTCCAGATATGTCACTGCCATGGTGTCAGTACAGTGACATACCCCGTTGTGCATTATGACTGCAGAACATCCTTGTGCTGACACATGTACACCTACAACACCACTGCATATCACTTTACAGACCACAACCAAGCAGTATTACTAACAGCTAGAAGGCATCACTGCTGGATGGCTACACCACCTGCCAATTATGCTTCACACTCTATACCCTATAACATGTTATACTGCAGGACTGTGGTACACTGGTGTACACTCACCCTGTGCATCAAAACCATATCAGCCTGTCCCTGCATCGATGGTATGGATGACAGGGAAGGGGCACAGGTATCATCATATGCACAGGGTATGGTGTTGGTCTGCCAGAGGCCCAGGGTGGACCATACATTTGATACCATGTGTGTAGGTGAGGGTGTTTTCTGGGGAGCTGGCTGAGGTGATGTGGTGTGTGTAGGTATGAGGTGCCCTAGGTGTGTTTGCATAGTGTGTGGGTATGTATGCACACAGTTTTGCCTTGTGGCTGCCCTACACAGGTGTTCATGGACAGCTGCAGACCATACCTGGCTGAGTGTGCAGTTCACTGCCTCTGACCATGGACACATGGACTGTGACTGCCAGGAGTTCCATGGTCACATGGCAGTACTGGCTTTGGAGTGCTGCTCTCACCTGCTGATGACATTTGTCCACTGCTACCACATCCTTCATGGGACTGGCCAGGACCACATGCATGTGGCCTGATGTGGTGTGTGGTGTGGACAGCACACCCCCCCCACACTGCTGGGGCTGCTTCTGCCACTACAGGAGCCCCTTGGTGTCCTAGCACACCCACGCTAAGTGCCAGCTGTTGGTGTTGCTGGGTCACTTACACATGGGCATTATCACATCCCCACCACATGTCGAAACACAGACACACCACGGCTGATGCACATTAACTCATCATGCTGTCTATCCACTTGCTTGTTAGAAGCACGGATGGCATCCGCCACTTTACGGAGGTTGTCACCTACAGTAGCAAGTGCAGCCCTCTGCAGCCCAAGGCCCGGTCTGGTGTAATACTCAATACATGCCTGTGCCCCCATTACAGCCTGGAACATGCGTCTGCTGGTTGCAGCTATGTTACCTATGCCAGGGGCATGATGTCCAGCGGCCTGACCATGAGCACCCTGGGACATCCGCCTTTGTAGCAGCCTGCCGGACATCCAGCTATGCCTGCTTCAACTGGACACAGTAGGCATAGTTATCACACTTTCCTGTGCAATGCCACTGAACACCAGCTGTCCCTCTGCTATGGTCACTGGTGCTGGGGTGTGTATAGGCATTGTAATTGTGTGCGGGGGTGGGGTGGCTAAAAGGGGGATGTCAAATGTATGCACAGTGTTGGCTCCTGACATCGCCACCTGTGCCTCACCATTATCATCATCATCATCATCATCATCATCATCATCGGTGCCTGTATGGACACCTACCTCAGATTGGGTGCAGAAGGGACCCTGACCCACCTCGCCACCTGTGGGGGAAAACAATAACCACACTTTAAAACCTGTACAGCATTGCTTAACAGCACACACACACACACACACACACACACACACACACACACACACACACACACACACACACACAGACATCTCCATACTACCTGCCCATGCCTTTACAGACAGCCCCACGTATATGTCCATGTGTTACTCCATCCTGCATCACACTTGTTAACATACTCACATTGCTACCACTCATTAACATCACAGTCCTCTAAATGCCCACACAAGCAGCCATGACACAAGGCCTGTTGCTACATTACCTGCCTGACATGTGTGTAGTGGAGTAACATGGCCCCAATGCTGTCATTCGGTATGCACCCTCTGTATGACTGGAATGATGTGCATGGCCCCTATATGTGTGGGCTACTATGTTGTAACCATAATACCTCCCACTGGTGTGTCATGTGTTCATGTGTATCTAATGCTCAGTACATGAGGGATATGCTGCTCCGTCGGCCCATCAAGTGTCAGCTGTAATATGTGGATACACTCCCTGGTGTTGACTATTTCTTCCCCAGTGCATCTGTAGAGCTGCATATATGGGCTGTAGGTGACCTCTCCACTGACAGGAATATTATGTGTGTACCTGGGGTCTACCTTCCCTCTGGATGCCTGATCCAAGCTACAGGCCATATTATACTATGTGCTGTCCTGTGAGTGCATGACAGGTATTCCTGGTGTGCAGTGTGGTACTCCATGTCCATATACTGCACGGTCACAGAGGGGGGTACAGCCATATGAACACACCACAATCACACATGTGCATACATGGCCACACACACAAACCCCCACATGCACACATGCATCATACATGCATCTACTTCCCACCATTTTGCCAGAGACCATGCAAGAAACTAACTAACCACCAGGATGCACACACAAACACACACACACACACACACACACACACACACACACACACACACACACATACATATGCAGGCGAGGATACACAATGATCATACACACAGTCCTCCAATTACCCATCTGCCAACATGCAGAACATATGGTACAGAACAGCATGCAGTTCAGCTATACTCACACCATACTAGCAGCGGTATACATGTGTATGATGCATGTGCTGTGACTAGGTGATGCCCCTTCCCCTGGATACCTCTCCACCAATGTACACATTATTGCTGTGCACCTGTTATGCACCTTGCCATGTACTGTGCCCAACAGCTCACAGGTGTCCAACCCATTGTGGAATATGTAATACCGTGTCACTTATTCCAGCTATACCTCTCACAGCCCCTATGTGTTTCAGCAACACATGCCTGGGATGATATGTGGAGTGTTGTCACTGGTGAATCCTGGATGACTGATTTACAGCTGTCAACATCAACAGACCATGTATGGCCACTGCAGAAATGCTTACACTGATAACCATCATAGCATACTATGGCTATGGGGGTGTACACATCATCATCAATTTAACACACACATCCATGATCTGGCATGGGATCACGGCACTGCAGATCTTAACTATACACACACCTGGTATTTAACATATGTCCTGTACATTCACATGCAGTGTCTACAGATTGTGGTAGGTGTGCAGCTGCTGACCATGATGCATACACACCATGTGGGGATGTGTGTGCACACCCTTATCATAATGGTTTATCACACCTCTTGTGTGTACTACAGCAGTCACTGCTCATGGCAAGGTATACTAGTGTGGGTCCTCCACAATTGCCAGTGTATGTTCAGCCTACCCTACACATGTCGAGCCTTTCTCCCCGGGCCTCCGCTGAAAATGGACCTACGTCCAGTCAGACACTCCCGGTCAACAAATTTAAATAAATAAATAATAATAAAATAAATGTCCCCCTATTCTGTATGTCTGCAAGGTCCACTCATCTGCACATCCCATGGTGTTCACACAATGTCATCACTATTGCAGTGTGGGTAGAGTTACAGCTGTCACAGGTCCTGGACCTGACTATATGCAGATAGAGCCATTCCTACCATCCTTAGGATCCCTGCTGCAGTGCACTGGTGTTTCATGCTGAGACTCCCCTCAGCATTTATACAGATGCATGACAGGTAAGCCCTACACATATGTGTCGGCTTGCAGTGTTCCATACACTGCACACAACATGTTGCAACTTAAACCCAGCTGATAATGTAGACTAGTGCAATGCTGTATGCCATAGTGTATCTCAGCAGCAGTTGGCATTTCCCTACAAGTATGTACACTGATGTTGCACTGTATATGGGTGTTGTCCAGAACATTCAAAAACAAAAGAAAAAAGCCAGCAACTGGTGAACCGCTGTGAAAAAGTGGTTTAATAATAAACTACTAAAGCAACATAAGAGCTCACTAACATACCGGTTTCGGCCCGGGTTTCAACCTGGCCTTCTTCAGTGTATTACAATGGAGCCAATCATGAAATGCTTTTATATAACCAAAAATAATATGGTTGGTTAAACAAACAATAATATGCTCATAAATATTCATCAATATTATATGTCTTACAATTGTATAGGACAACCTACATTAGATATTCAGTAAACAAAATTACATATCAAAAGTGACATACTGTGCTTTCATATATTCAACAAAAATAAATAATTCCAAATACATGTTTATAAACATTCATTAAGCCCTGGATTAAATAATGCACCAAGTTTGGTGATCCATTTCTTTTCTTTTAGATCAAGTTTTTTATGCCAACCCCCTAACCCCCTTTATTTGTTCTATCGCCAATAATTTTATCAATAATTGTAAAATGAAATTGTGCCTTGTTATGTACAAGTGTGTGTTTGTATAGTGCATTAGATGTTTTTTTACATCTAATGTCACTAAGATGTTCCGACACCCGTAACCTAACCGGTCGAGAGGTTTGCCCAACATAAAATGAGTGACAAGTGCAACAAGCCATATATATCGCCCAATCGGTATTGCAGTTTGCAAAAAAATGAATATCAAAGACTTTATTACTATTTCTGCTGGTGAATTCTTTTGTTTTCACCATGGACTTGCAGTTTACACAGTGACCACAAGGAAAACAGCCAATGAGTTTGTCCCCCAAGATAGTTGTTTGATATACATTAGGTAAAGAGGATTCAAAATGATGTTTATAATGGTTGAAATAACCCGCCAGGTTCTTTCCTTTACGAAAAGAGAATAAACATTTATTTGGAATAATTGCTTTAGTTCTAGTGTCTGCTTCCAGTATGTTCCAATTGTCCTGAATGATGTTGATAAAGTTATTAGTGTTTCTACCATATGTTGTTGTGAAACGCAATATATTTGTCTTTGTAGGTTTCTTCTTATACGTCAGTAGATTTGATCTATGTAAACCTGAGGCATAATTACGAGCCATTGTAACATACCCTGAACTGTAACCCCTATCAATAAATCTATTATACAAATCTTGAGCATGATGACCAAAACTGATATTGTCAGAACAATTCCGTCTAATTCTAATGAATTGTAATTTTGGAATGTTTTTGGCGATATGTTTTGGATGAAAGCTGGAGGCGTGGAGAATGGTATTGTACTGGGGAAATTTTTTATAAATTTCAGTTTTCAGAGTATTATCCATATTCCTAGTTATCAAAACATCCAAAAAAGTTATGGATTTTTGATCATAGGTAATGGTAAATTGTATTCCCCATTTATTATCATTCAAGTATTCCATAAATTCTTGAAGATATGAAACATCCGATCTCCACACCATCCAGCAGTCATCCAAATATCTACGCCAGATGTCAATATCAGGTAGAAAAAGATTATGAGTATCATCATAAATCATAATCTGTTCAATATAAGCCATAAATAGGTCAGCATATATGGGGGCAAAAGATGCCCCCATTGCTGTGCCTCTGATCTGTAAAAAACATTCCTGGTTGTAGAAAAATACATTTTTGGTCAACACATGCTCAGTTAAATTTAACAAAAAGGTATTGAATCCTGGTTGATACATATTAGATTGATGTAGCCAATATTCAATAGCATCCAATCCGGCCCAATGTGGAATATTGGTATATAGTGAGCACACATCCAAAGTACAGAGCCACCAATTTGAATCTAACTGCATGTCATTAACAATACCCAGAAATTGAGTAGTGTCCTGTATACGTGATCTCACAAATGTTAGCAAAGGTTTCAAATGCATAGTTAGAAATTCAGAAAGGGGCTCAGTAAGTGATCCCATGCCCGACACAATGGGCCTGCCGGGTGGATGTAAGAGATCTTTATGTATTTTCTGTAGAAAATAGATATACTGTCTAATGGGGTCAGAGATAGTTAAATGGTTTAACGTTTTTTTAGATATAATGCCATTATCAAAAGCAGAATGTAGAAAAGCATCTATTTCTTTTTTTAATACTGGGGTAGGGTCCACTGGCATTTTTGTGTAGTACCGAGCATCATCCAATTGTTTGTGTGCTTCAATATCATAATAACTCCAGTCTAACACTACCACTGCCCCTCCCTTATCCGCATTGATAATGACCAAATCCTTATTACGTACTAATTCTTCTAAACAGGATATATCAACATCAGTCATATTGTTCGAAATTGGTGAACAATGATTATACTGAAAGTGTAGCTCATTAAGTACACTACGCAGAAATAGATTAACAGTAGGATGCATAGGGGGTGTAAATGATGAAGTATGATATTTGAAAGAATCAATTTGTGATTGTTCAACATCTTCTTTATCCTGAAAAAATAATTTAAGATTAATAAGTCTGCAAAATGAAAATAAATCTTGTGTAAAGTTATCCTCAGACACAAAACAACCCGGGATGAAAGATAATCCTTTATTAAGTAATGATGTTTGTTCAGCTGTAAGTACAGTATTTGAAATATTGTATACATTGTTTACTTGTTCGTCAGTATTTGCATCAAATTTTGTAGACTTGTAACTTTTCCTGTGCTTCCTACCACCCCTCCTCCCTCTGTATTCCCTAAAGGGGATATACAGTTTTTACGTTTGGGAGTTGGGGAATCCAAAGTGGACTGTGTCTCCGTGTCTGTCCCTGATGAGGTGTCATAATCAGTAGATTCAATATTACTACCACGTCCTTTCAGTATAGAACGCGGACGTTTCCTTTTTGGTTGAATGAATTTTTATTTTTATTATACCCATCTTGGAATCTAACATGTCTAATATTTTTAAAAGGTTGCCGCTTCTCATAATCCAAAAAATCACGAGTAAATTTTTTAATTTTTCTTTCTTTCAAAGTAGTATCAAAACTTAATAGTTCAGTACTAAGTTTTGAAAGTAGGGCAGGAAAATAAGTTTCATTTTGGTAGTGGTTACATTCCTCAATGGATTTTAAGACTTGACTGGTTTCTTTATCAATGGTCCTAGCATAATAGTCAGATAAAGAACTTACAAACTTCATTGAACATTCTTGTTGAATGGAAGACCATTCTGTAGTTAGGTTTTCATCAGGGTCTGCCACCAAAGGCTGAATTTTGACCCTGAGACCCCTCGGGCAAATGCCCTTAGCCAAATAAGCTTTGAGTAATTTGTGGTGCCAAACACACGATCTGAGTGTTTTCATATTTTTTATTAAGTTCAGCAAAATGTTTTTCACATTTTTGTTTTGGCTTCATGGAAATGATATTCCCAGAGGCCATAGATTCATCACCAATACCAAAAGGTGCAAGATCATCCTTATCTGCTGATAAGTTCAAAAATATTTTGTTTAAGTCCATGGTGAGTTTCTATTATTCAAAATATTATAAAAATAACCACGTCCTGTACTTGATTCTGATGGTGATCAGACAATAATGGCAATATACTATCGATGCCTAAATAGTGCACCTTATAGCCACGTCATATACAGGACAATAATGGTATAATAACTCCAACATAAAATCAATTGTTTGGCACCCAAATTTTCTAAATAATATAGATATAAAAAATTTTTATTTTGGTGGTCCCAGAGGTAAAAAATAGAGCCTTACTGTAGACACTTTATAGTTCAATGAAGTCAGATTTGTATATAATCATATATATTGACTATTATATTTGCTTCGGAAACATGCATCAAAATAATCAACTGGTAATACCAACTTATGAATGCACAATTAGAAATGTATCTAAAGTGAATATTAAAGTGATAAATATATCACTATAATTATCCTAAGGGTCCTTTAATATATATATAGTATAGAGATAAACAGCCCACTTATGGAAAA
The DNA here is from genome assembly GCF_019279795.1 of Protopterus annectens. Taxonomy (NCBI): domain Eukaryota; kingdom Metazoa; phylum Chordata; order Ceratodontiformes; family Protopteridae; genus Protopterus; species Protopterus annectens. The sequence goes on from NC_056737.1 coordinate 1,245,463,518, forward strand.
ACAATCCCATATATAGTAGTTGAGGCAATCTGGCGGGCCCAATAACAACTTATTTAAAGAAAAAATTTTTATAAATAATGTACCTATCAACACATGTATACTCAAAACACAATTATAGTATTTGTAATACTAAAACAGTATTAATAATCAAATATGGATTACAAAAAATATATGTTGTTACAGTCATTAGTAGCACAAAACCACAATATTGTAACAACTAGATTAATAATAAAATCAAAATACAACTCAATTTTTGAGCAATTGTTGTCATTAGTTTAGTGCTACCCAAATGTTGTGCCAATGTTATACTCAAGAGTTCTACATGAGTATATACAGTTATAATAATACTAGCACTAAAAAGATTATAGCCAATATTGTGGAGAATGTGCCCAATGCTGTTTAACATAAAAATGAACCTTTGTATTTATAGACCTGACTCATATATACTCATGGAGCACACAAACACATTAGTCGTATAGGCCATATAAAACAATTGATATTTCAATTGTTAATACTATAATGTGCAAATAATGAAAATAATGTTCACAAGATCCAAAATTGAAATTACTATATTACACTAAACATTTATATGGTACAATAAACATAATCACTAGAGTTATCGAAACCCATCATTTTGCCAAACATACACAAAAAAGTTTTTTGGAAAACCGTTAAACAATGTTCCACTCAACATCTAAGAAAGATGACATGCCATTCAAAGAACAGATAGTAATGGTTTTGTTCAGGCCCTGATGTTAACTGAACAAAATTTGCATCAATGGGAAATGAACAAAGGAATCTCATATATTTTTTGTTAAGAGATTTCTTATACTGTCATACAGATAACAATAACAAAAGCACAGTACTCAACATCAGTTATTGGTAATCAAAAATAAGGAATAATTATCCAAACATTTTTAATTATCATACACTAATATAAATGCATTTGTTTGTATCAATATCAATATCAATATAGTAAAATGTCCATAGGGCCAATATTAATCATGGTTCCTTAAGAAAGGCTTTAATCAATTGTCGCTGTTGTTTCCAATCGAAATGAAACAGAGCACAGTCCACCAAAATTTATCCTGAATGGGATATGAAATGAGTCATATGTTAGAGGAAGTCCTATCATAATAGATGGGCACCAAACGCCAATAGCCTTAGTCCCCATACACCATTATGTAGAAAAGTAACAGTCCCAATGTGAAATGATAATGCAACAGATTTCAACAAGTGAAATGCTCATAAAAATTGCCGTAATTTTCTTTATTGTCCTCCCTTACAGTAGATTTCGCATCAGAAGTAATAATATTAGATGCAAATAAATGGCGACTCACCACATAGCATGTGCAGGCCCTTGTATAGTTAACATCAAGCACAACGCTTCACACATGTTAGAAAGAGAACCAATGATAACAACAATTGTAAATAGAATCAATACCCTCATACATATAGAAGTATATTTTACTAGTGAGTACGCCAAAGAACTTTGGTAACACTGAGCTTAATTCACGCTATCAGAAAATGTAACAGTCCCAATGCAGAGTAATAATAGAGCATCAGCCCACGAGAAAAATTCTGATAAAAAGATTTTAGTAGTTTCCTTGTGTGTATGATAGATTCCGCACCAGAAATAGTAAAATTCGATACAGAGAAATGGCGTCTTACCACATAACATATGCGGTCCCTTCTATGGTTGACATCATCCTCTATATGGTTGACGCTAGTAATGAAGTGGCCTGGTACATGAATCTTTAAATCACATAATCAACTTGGTACAATTTTGATAGTAGATTCGCAAAAATCGTAAGTGACACTGGTCGCAAATAACCACTGAGCAAAAATAACAGTCGATGTACAGTAGTAATACAACACCATATAGCGTATACGGGCCCTTCTATTGTTGATAACAGCCTCTATATATTTGACGCAAGTAGTAAAAAAGGCATGGCACATGAATCGTTAAGTCACAAAAGCAACTTGGTGCAAAAATTGGATATCAAAATCAGTTAGTCGAACCTTTATAGCACAGTATATCGAAAGGTCATCCAAATTAAGTTCCAAGATGAGCAATAGTTAAATAGTTGAATAAACCAAACAAAATTCGACGAACACGCCGACACAGTCCACCATGATTCCCCAGCAGGAAGTAGACCAACGTAAACCTCCAATGAAATCTCCTGCACGTAAAGAGTTGCACGGCTACAAAATATTCAAAAACAAAAGAAAAAAGCCAGCAACTGGTGAACCGCTGTGAAAAAGTAGTTTAATAATAAACTACTAAAGCAACATAAGAGCTCACTAACATACCGGTTTCGGCCCGGGTTTCAACCTGGCCTTCTTCAGTGTATTACAATGGAGCCAATCATGAAATGCTTTTATATAACCAAAAATAATATTATTGGTTAAACAAACAATAATATGCTCATAAATATTCATCAATATTATATGTCTTACTATTGTATAGGACAACCTACATTAGATATTCAGTAAACAAAATTACATATCAAAAGTGACATACTGTGCTTCCAAATGGATCACCAAACTTGGTGCATTATTTAATCCAGGGCTTAATGAATGTTTATAAACATGTATTTGGAATTATTTATTTTTGTTGAATATATGAAAGCACAGTATGTCACTTTCGATATGTAATTTTGTTTACTGAATATCTAATGTAGGTTGTCCTATACAATTGTAAGACATATAATATTGATGAATATTTATGAGCATATTATTGTTTGTTTAACCAATCATATTATTTTTGGTTATATAAAAGCATTTCATGATTGGCTCCATTGTAATACACTGAAGAAGGCCAGGTTGAAACCCGGTAAAACCGGTATGTTATTGAGCTCTTATGTTGCTTTAGTAGTTTATTATTAAACTACTTTTCACAGCGGTTCACCAGTTGCTGGCTTTTTTCTTTTGTTTTTGAATATTTTGTAGCCGTGCAACTCTTTACGTGCAGGAGATTTCATTGGAGGTTTACGTTGGTCTACTTCCTGCTGGGGGAATCATGGTGGACTGTGTCGGCGTGTTCGTCAAATTTTGTTTGGTTTATTCAACTATTTAACTATTGCTCATCTTGGAACTTAATTTGGATGACCTTTCGATATACTGTGCTATAAAGGTTCGACTAACTGATTTTGATATCCAATTTTTGCACCAAGTTGCTTTTGTGACTTAACGATTCATGTGCCATGCCTTTTTTACTACTTGCGTCAAATATATAGAGGCTGTTATCAACAATAGAAGGGCCCGTATACGCTATATGGTGTTGTATTACTACTGTACATCGGGACTGTTATTTTTTTGCTCAGTGGTTATTTGCGACCAGTGTCACTTACGATTTTTGCGAATCTACTATCAAAATTGTACCAAGTTGATTATGTGATTTAAAGATTCATGTACCAGGCCACTTCATTACTAGCGTCAACCATATAGAGGATGATGTCAACCATAGAAGGGACCGCATATGTTATGTGGTAAGACGCCATTTCTCTGTATCGAATTTTACTATTTCTGGTGCGGAATCTATCATACACACAAGGAAACTACTAAAATCTTTTTATCAGAATTTTTCTCGTGGGCTGATGCTCTATTATTACTCTGCATTGGGACTGTTACATTTTCTGGATAGCGGTGAATTGCGACCAGTGTTACCAAAGTTCTTTGGCGTACTCACTAGTAAAATATACTTCTATATGTATGAGGGTATTGATTCTATTTACAATTGTTGTTATCATTGGTTCTCTTTCTAACATGTGTGAAGCGTTGTGCTTGATGTTAACTATACAAGGGCCTGCACATGCTATGTGGTGAGTCGTCATTTATTTGCATCTAATATTATTACTTCTGATGCGAAATCTACTGTGCGGGAGGACAATAAAGAAAATTACGGCAATTTTTTTATGAGCATTTCACTTGTTGAAATCTGTTGCATTATCATTTCACATTGGGACTGTTACTTTTTCTACATAATGGTGTATGGGGACTAAGGCTATTGGCGTTTGGTGCCCATCTATTATGATAGGACTTCCTCTAACATATGCGGACTCATTTCATATCCCATTCAGGATAAATTTTGGTGGACTGTGCTCTGTTTCATTTCGATTGGAAACAACAGCGACAATTGATTAAAGCCTTTCTTAAGGAACCATGATTAATATTGGCCCTATGGACATTTTACTATATTGATATTGATATTGATACAAACAAATGCATTTATATTAGTGTATGATAATTAAAAATGTTTGGATAATTATTCCTTATTTTTGATTACCAATAACTGATGTTGAGTACTGTGCTTTTGTTATTGTTATCTGTATGACAGTATAAGAAATCTCTTAACAAAAAATATATGAGATTCCTTTGTTCATTTCCCATTGATGCAAATTTTGTTCAGTTAACATCAGGGCCTGAACAAAACCATTACTATCTGTTCTTTGAATGGCATGTCATCTTTCTTAGATGTTGAGTGGAACATTGTTTAACGGTTTTCCAAAAAACTTTTTTGTGTATGTTTGGCAAAATGATGGGTTTCGATAACTCTAGTGATTATGTTTATTGTACCATATAAATGTTTAGTGTAATATAGTAATTTCAATTTTGGATCTTGTGAACATTATTTTCATTATTTGCACATTATATTATTAACAATTGAAATATCAATTGTTTTATATGGCCTATACAACTAATGTGTTTGTGTGCTCCATGAGTATATATGAGTCAGGTCTATAAATACAAAGGTTCATTTTTATGTTAAACGGCATTGGGCACATTCTCCACAATATTGGCTATAATCTTTTTAGTGCTAGTATTATTATAACTGTATATACTCATGTAGAACTCTTGAGTATAATATTGGCACAACATTTGGGTAGCACTAAACTAATGACAATTGCTCAAAAATTGAGTTGTATTTTGAGTTTATTATTAATCTAGTTGTTACAATATTGTGGTTTTGTGCTACTAATGACTGTAACAACATATATTTTTTGTAATCCATATTTGATTATTAATACTGTTTTAGTATTACAAATACTATAATTGTGTTTTGAGTATACATGTGTTGATAGGTACATTATTTATAAAATTTTTTTCTTTAAATAAGTTGTTATTGGGCCCGCCAGATTGCCTCAACTACTATATATGGGATTGTTTTTCCATAAGTGGGCTGTTTATCTCTATACTATATATATATTAAAGGACCCTTAGGATAATTATAGTGATATATTTATCACTTTAATATTCACTTTAGATACATTTCTAATTGTGCATTCATAAGTTGGTATTACCAGTTGATTATTTTGATGCACGTTTCCGAAGCAAATATAATAGTCAATATATATGATTATATACAAATCTGACTTCATTGAACTATAAAGTGTCTACAGTAAGGCTCTATTTTTTACCTCTGGGACCACCAAAATAAAAATTTTTTATATCTATATTATTTAGAAAATTTGGGTGCCAAACAATTGATTTTATGTTGGAGTTATTATACCATTATTGTCCTGTATATGACGTGGCTATAAGGTGCACTATTTAGGCATCGATAGTATATTGCCATTATTGTCTGATCACCATCAGAATCAAGTACAGGACGTGGTTATTTTTATAATATTTTGAATAATAGAAACTCACCATGGACTTAAACAAAATATTTTTGAACTTATCAGCAGATAAGGATGATCTTGCACCTTTTGGTATTGGTGATGAATCTATGGCCTCTGGGAATATCATTTACATGAAGCCAGAACAAAAATGTGAAAAACATTTTGCTGAACTTAATAAAAATATAAAAACATTCAGATCGTGTGTTTGGCACCACAAATTACTCAAAGCTTATTTGGCTAAGGGCATTTGCCCGAGGGGTCTCAGGGTCAAAATTCAGCCTTTGGTGGCAGACCCTGATGAAAACCTAACTACAGAATGGTCTTCCATTCAACAAGAATGTTCAATGAAGTTTGTAAGTTCTTTATCTGACTATTATGCTAGGACCATTGATAAAGAAACCAGTCAAGTCTTAAAATCCATTGAGGAATGTAACCACTACCAAAATGAAACTTATTTTCCTGCCCTACTTTCAAAACTTAGTACTGAACTATTAAGTTTTGATACTACTTTGAAAGAAAGAAAAATTAAAAAATTTACTCGTGATCTTTTGGATTATGAGAAGGGGCAACCTTTTAAAAATATTAGACATGTTAGATTCCAAGATGGGTATAATAAAAATAAAAATTCATTCAACCAAAAAAGGAAATGTTCGCGTTCTATACTGAAAGGACGTGGTAGTAATATTGAATCTACTGATTATGACACCTCATCAGGGACAGACACGGAGACACAGTCCACTTTGGATTCCCCAACTCCCAAACGTAAAAACTGTATATCCCCTTTAGGGAATACAGAGGGAGGAGGGGTGGTAGGAAGCACAGGAAAAGTTACAAGTCTACAAAATTTGATGCAAATACTGACGAACAAGTAAACAATGTATACAATATTTCAAATACTGTACTTACAGCTGAACAAACATCATTACTTAATAAAGGATTATCTTTCATCCCGGGTTTTTTTGTGTCTGAGGATAACTTTACACAAGATTTATTTTCATTTTGCAGACTTATTAATCTTAAATTATTTTTTCAGGATAAAGAAGATGTTGAACAATCACAAATTGATTTTTTCAAATATCATACTTCATCATTTACACCCCCTATGCATCCTACTGTTAATCTATTTCTGCGTAGTGTACTTAATGAGCTACACTTTCAGTATAATCATTGTTCACCAATTTCGAACAATATGACTGATGTTGATATATCCTGTTTAGAAGAATTAGTACGTAATAAGGATTTGGTCATTATCAATGCGGATAAGGGAGGGGCAGTGGTAGTGTTAGATTGGAGTTATTATGATATTGAAGCACACAAACAATTGGATGATGCTCGCTACTACACAAAAATGCCACTGGACCCTACCCCAGTATTTAAAAAAGAAATAGATGATTTTCTACATTCTGCTTTTGATAATGGCATTATATCTAAAAAAACGTTAAACCATTTAACTATCTCTGACCCCATTAGACAGTATATCTATTTTCTACCGAAAATACATAAAGATCTCTTACATCCACCCGGTAGGCCCATTGTGTCGGGCATGGGATCACTTACTGAGCCCCTTTCTGAATTTCTAACTATGCATTTGAAACCTTTGCTAACATTTGTGAGATCACGTATACAGGACACTACTCACTTTCTGGGTATTGTTAATGACATGCAGTTAGATTCAAATTGGTGACTCTGTACTTTGGATGTGTGCTCACTATATACCAATATTCCACATTGGGCCGGATTGGATGCTATTGAATATTGGCTACATCAATCTAATATGTATCAACCAGGATTCAATACCTTTTTGTTAAATTTAACTGAGCATGTGTTGACCAAAAATGTATTTTTCTACAACCAGGAATGTTTTTTACAGATCAGAGGCACAGCAATGGGGGCATCTTTTGCCCCCATATATGCTGACCTATTTATGGCTTATATTGAACAGATTATGATTTATGATGATACTCATAATCTTTTTCTACCTGATATTGACATCTGGCGTAGATATTTGGATGACTGCTGGATGGTGTGGAGATCGGATGGTTCATATCTTCAAGAATTTATGGAATACTTGAATGATAATAAATGGGGAATACAATTTACCATTACCTATGATCAAAAATCCATAACTTTTTTGGATGTTTTGATAACTAGGAATATGGATAATACTCTGAAAACTGAAATTTATAGAAAATTTCCCCAGTACAATACCATTCTCTACGCCTCCAGCTTTCATCCAAAACATATCGCCAAAAACATTCCAAAATCACAATTCATTAGAATTAGACGGAATTGTTCTGACATTATCAGTTTTGGTCATCATGCTCAAGATTTGTATAATAGATTTATTCATAGGGGTTACAGTTCAGGGTATGTTACAATGGCTCGTAATTATGCCTCAGGTTTACATAGATCAAATCTACTGACGTATAAGAAGAAACCTACAAAGACAAATATATTGCGTTTCACAACAACATGTGGTAGAAACACTAATAACTTTATCAACATCATTCAGGACAATTGGAACATACTGGAAGCAGACACTAGAACTAAAGCAATTATTCCAAATAAATGCTTATTCTCCTTTCATAAAGGAAAGAACCTGGCGGGTTATTTCAACCATTATAAACATCATTTTGAATCCTCTTTACCTAATGTATATCAAACAACTATCTTGGGGGACAAACTCATTGGCTGTTTTCCTTGTGGTCACTGTGTAAACTGCAAGTCCATGGTGAAAACAAAAGAATTCACCAGCAGAAATAGTAATAAAGTCTTTGATATTCAATTTTTTGCAAACTGCAATACCGATTGGGCGATATGTATGGCTTGTTGCACTTGTCACTCATTTTATGTTGGGCAAACCTCTCGACCGGTTAGGTTACGGGTGTCGGAACATCTTAGTGACATTAGATGTAAAAAAACATCTAATGCACTATACAAACACACACTTGTACATAACAAGGCACAATTTCATTTTACAATTATTGATAAAATTATTGGCGATAGAACAAATAAAGGGGGTTGGCATATAAAACTTGATCTAAAAGAAAAGAAATGGATCACCAAACTTGGTGCATTATTTAATCCAGGGCTTAATGAATGTTTATAAACATGTATTTGGAATTATTTATTTTTGTTGAATATATGAAAGCACAGTATGTCACTTTTGATATGTAATTTTGTTTACTGAATATCTAATGTAGGTTGTCCTATACAATTGTAAGACATATAATATTGATGAATATTTATGAGCATATTATTGTTTGTTTAACCAATCATATTATTTTTGGTTATATAAAAGCATTTCATGATTGGCTCCATTGTAATACACTGAAGAAGGCCAGGTTGAAACCCGGGCCGAAACCGGTATGTTAGTGAGCTCTTATGTTGCTTTAGTAGTTTATTATTAAACTACTTTTTCACAGCGGTTCACCAGTTGCTGGCTTTTTTCTTTTGTTTTTGAATATTTTGTAGCCATGCAACTCTTTACGTGCAGGAGATTTCATTGGAGGTTTATGTTGTCCAGAACATGTCACTACTGTAGGCCATATCTACCAACAGTATGTTACCCCCTGTGGACACATTCCACAATGACAGGATGTTAGTTGTCATGCCGGTGTGTGACATACCCTTTCAATACCCCATCCTGTCCGCCCATGTGAGAACATCCATTTCACAGCAGCAATACATGCCTCTGACACCGTTCCCCATTCTGGTATTATAGACAAGCTCACCAGCCTGAACATAAACCCCTAAATCATGAGATGGGTTGCCAGCCGGCTCATGGACAGAACCCACATGGTAAGAATTGCAGGAGCTAGGTCTGACTCTAAACCGGTTACAAGTGTCATTCCCCAGGGCTCAGTCCTAGGACCCCTCCTGTTTGGCATATACTTCTCAGAGGTACAGGCAAGCATAGGACTATGGCTGACCAAGTTCGCAGACCACTGCAAACTAGGGGCTATAATTGACTCTCCAGTTGACACAGACATCCTCCAAAAGGGTCTCACTGAGACAGATGCTTGGTGTCAAAACCATGGCCTCAAGCAAAATGCCAAACAGTGCATAGTCATCCCCTTTGGAAAAAGTAAAGTACCCACAAACTACCACATAGGTGGTAGCCCCCTAAACATGGAAGACGTAATAAGGGATCTGGGGACCCAAGTAGATAGTAATCTCTCCTTTGATAATCACATTGCCAAAGTGGTTAGAAAATCCTTGTATGTGGCCCACCTAATCACAAAAGGGTTTGCATCCAGATCAAAAGAGGTCATTGTGCCCCTCTACACATCACTCATCAGACCCATCATGGAGTACAACACCCCATTTGGGATGTATCTTACAAGACACCTGCAACAGCTGGAAAGACCACAGAAGTACCTCACCAAGAGGATCAATGGCCTCAAACATATGCCCTATGCAACTCGACTGAAAAAACTCCAGCTGTACTTGTTTGCATACCGCCTAGTCAGAGGTGATCTCTGCCTGACATACAAGGCCATGTCCAACCCAGAATTGATGAACATGCTCCACCTAAAGAAAACTATATCCCCTTGAGCCACATACTCTAGGGATCTAAACCTCACCACAACAATAAATAGGACGTGCTGGAGGGATAGATTCCTGTCCTAGAGACTTCCCATGCTCTGGAACAAGATTCCAATCTACATTAGGCAGAGCTCCTCCCTAACACTCTTCAAGAGAAACCTTGACGACTGGATGGGAAACAGAAAGTTAACCCCAGGGATCACTTCAGTGGTTCTGCTTGACAGAGGCACAGGGAACTATTCTAAGGGGGCAAAGAAAGCCAACACATTCCAGCTAGGCTTATAAATGCCTTTGGCCAGATAGCCTAGTACCTACCTATGAACCTATGAACCTATGTACAGCATGCATTCAGGGTAGGTGTGTTAGATGTGTGCATGGAATATTACATCACCATTACAAGTCCTGTGTGTTGGCATGCATCTACATAATACATACTCACCAGCTTCAGGCTGCTGCCTTGCTGTTACCCCAGAGGGACCTACATAATTGGGCGAGAGATGCAATGACATTGCTCACACCTGTGGCACTGCTACAGGCTGGGTGCAGTACTACCATAAATCTATTTTAAATACACACAATACTACCACATCTGGACATCTGATTATCACTACAATGCAGCAACATATTATTTGTATAACATATCAGATATGCATGATCTACATGTACCACTGTGGACATTTACACAACAGTGGTTTACTGATGTGCTCTGTGCCCTTACCTGCTCACTCCTCAGCTGTTGTGTGGGTGACACCCACCTCCACAAATGGGTCCAGTGGTAGATGTTGTTCAGGATGGGCATGTGCCACGAGGCTGGCCAGGAGCTCCTCCACATGTGTCGGGGGGATGGATGGCATGGCCCCAATGTGGCAAGGTGATCCCCTTGGACTGTGGCTGCATGCCGATGGGCATTGCGAAGCAGGTCGGTGTTTTGATGCTGGACCTGCTCATAACTGGGGTTATGCAGGCCGACATCATTTATCCTGCAGTGGAGATCGTTCCACAGGGAAGTCCACTCCTACTGTTCCACTGCTGTCCTGACAAACAAGACCTTGTAGTGCAGTACCAGGTGGTTGATTATCACGTCATTCTCCTCTGCAGAATAAGTTGGTAGGCAGCTGTGTGCCATCATGCCTGAAAAACATGAGGATGGGAACAGCCTGAGTGACTCATATGGCAAGGTTACCATGGTTCATAATACACATCTCTGTCACCCCCCCCCCATATCAGCTTCAACAGACTATACACACAACTCATTAGGTATGGCTACAGCGTAACTACCATTTGGACAGATTGTGTAGTGTAGTGTACTACACCTTCTGCTATGTGATTGTAGCCATGTCCCCTGTGTGGACATTAACATTGCGGGCCTGTTACAGACTATTCACATGCATGCCATTGTTAGGGCCACTATGGTAACATATATGCCAGTGGTATGGCTGCTCTGAGATTGCTGCACATCTGAAAGTCTGTGTTACAGGGGGGTTCTATGCATGCTGTTGGACATGTACCGGGATTGTGTAGACTATTACTACCTATATATGTACTATGACAGTGACACATTAACATGTATATGTTCCAATGGCCAGCTGATCCATCTCTCCACACACATCTGACCAGGATACCTGGCCACATCACATGTGTGTGCCAACCTGGGGCCTCCTTGTGTACTGTTACAGCCATACCATCAGGTGGAATCACCCAGGGGATGTTGGCCCACCCCCCCTAAGCCACACACCAACATATCCATGTCTCCTGAGCTCAGATCTAGGTCTGTTCCATATCAGGCTCCATAGGCACATGAGGGATGTGCTACATCCATTACACATGAGGCAGCCATTACACATTCACACAGCCAACATGCTCCCCCTGCTCAGCCACCAGACTTGGCACCTTCAGGACATGGACTGCTGTTGTGAGTGGGAGTTGGAGGAAAACTTGTTCTCATTGTAGCCATATTGGGGACCATGGGGCATCCACATCACAGACCACATACACCATCCACGGTGCTTACCCACCACATACCACCCCTGTAGACTGTTCTCTATATCTACCAATCCTGACCACCTCCATGTGTGTATCTGCCATACTTCCCCATATTCCCATTGCATACTTCACATGCGGGGGCATTGTGGTGCTAGGATGGGACTAACATGTGACATACCTGTCCATGGTGCACACACTGCCAGCTGTAGATATATGTCTGTATTGCTATGTGTGCTGCTGTCTCGCACATAGCACACATCACTGTGGTACTGATATAGGGGACATGCCTTACCATACATATCTGTGTGTGTGTGTTTGCACAGATGCTGACATTTGCATATCAGTATTTTTCTATATGTGTGTAGGTATATGTGACTACATACACATATATATATATATATATATATATATATATATATATATATATATATATATATATATGCACATATATATGTCTACACATAGGTATAATGTATATTTCTGGACATACATGCTGATATACATATATATCTTTAAATATTATATATGTGACATATGTACACATATGCATACCTATATGTGGGGTACATTCAGACATCAGCTCCACAATCTCACAACACCTTCCTGCACAGCTGCACTGTTCTGCCTTGCTGCAACACAGACAGGTGCTACATAATGACACAGCCTGACAATAGGGGGTTATATGTAGGGGCCGATTGTAGGTAACCCTATTACACACCTATGGCATCTAGGCATGCTACACTACAGATTCTCCTGAGTATCCTACCAGTGGTGGGCCATGTCTCCCACATGTCAATCATAATGGCATTACTTCCACCACCAGCTATTGGCCACGTAATATACATACTTCCCATTACACTACACACACTATGATGGCTTACATCTTGTTTGTCAGTTCTGACATGCACAGTTAACGGCTATGGCCCACTACACACAGGAACAGACACTATTGTCCATAGCAGTTGTTCAGTTGAACATCATCACAACAACACCTGATAGCACATATAAGTCATTCCACATCATCTATCCCATTATGATGGACCAGGTACTACATTCTATTACATGTATATATACCTCACACACCTGTTGTGGGGATGATGTCTTCTTGAATGACAGCTGGCTAAACTGCTGTGAAGTCAGCTTAGGAGCTGTGCCGTTTTTTTTTTCTTTTATGTTTAGTTTGTGTTTCCTCTTCCAGTAAATGGATTGAGCTGCTTTGAATAGATTGCAGCCTGGATTTAGTAGGTGATGCACATAATCATGTGATGTCCTCTGCACCAATTGGTGTCCTCCACTTGCTAACTGCATGCAGTTTGCTGTGTAGTACTTCCAATTACCACTGTCATGGCAACCACCTACTATAAATCCCCACATCATGTGGGCATGGTTCCTTTACCTTTCCTGTGTGATGGACATCCTTCCTGTGTGTGGGCATCAGTGTTACAGACAGCAGGTAGCAATATCTCTTACAGGAGAGCCAGCACACTCAGGCTAGCTACATCTTTGTAGGAGGTTCCAGAACTGCAGATAAAGTGTGAGTATAGTTCTGTTATGCTTTGTATAGTACTGGTGTTACAGGGAGTGTGTGTACATACTAGTTTACCTTGGAATGCAGTCTGTCTGCATAGCTCTCAACTGTGGGCCTATACTCTTGGCGGCCAGAGGTGTGCCTATCATGTTTTGTTTGTCCACCACACAGGTACTGTGTCAGATATTTCACTGGCAGTGTGTGTGTATGTGTGTGTGTGTGTGTGTGTGTGTGTGTGTGTGTGTGTGTGTGTGTGTGTGTGTGTGTGTGATGAGTGCTATCAGTACATGGCTACATCCATTTATGTTTCTAACCTCAATTCCCTGACTAAGGGTATGTTGCAGACTATCATGTAACACCAGAAACTTGCTTAGTGTATGGCAATAGTTGTCCACATATGGGCCTGTGTTCCAGCCTCTGTCCTCCACCTACATACCAAGCTTTGCACATATGACATGCTGTCAGGGGTTATTTTGTAGTGGGCTGTGAGTATATCACACTGCCATTGCTGCCATCAGTCCTCTGCTGTTGTATCCCGCACATATGTGGTGGGGCTGAGGCCATATATATGTGGGCTTCACCTACACAATACATATGTGTCCTTATGCAATCCAGAGGCAAGTGTATGTAACAGGGGTATATGTGCCTGTATTAATTGGTCTGGAGGGGGGGATGCACCATAAATACCCTAGGCTGTTACAAAATGCGGGGGTATCAGAGGTGCGCTGCCTTAAGGTATCTGGATGTACAGTACCATACACTGCACCTATATTTACATTACTTACATACATTGGGTTAATGCAGACCTGCTGCCTCCTGCCATACAGACAGTTCTGTTTGTCAGTGTGCTTGTGATGGTGTCAGTTATGCCTTGTTATGTAGCAGTGACATCCCATTTGGTCATCTGAAGTCTTTACCACCTAGTGATTGTGTACAGAGTGTAGATAGAGGCTGCTGAACTATACACCTGCATTACTTACTGTTGATTGTTTGGTATCCTGTGGCCCAGTCTGCCTTTACTATTGTACTATTTGTAGGGCTTGGTCTGGAAAGCAACAGTTGTGAACCTTTCCAGACAACTGTATTAGTATAACTGTTTCACAGTTGCATTCCTCTGTTTATATGGATGTCAGTGTCTGAACAGCTATATGACATGGCATATAAAACTGTAATAGTACACAAATAAAGGTTTCCCATTTATGCAAACCTGTGTGTGGTGTTTTCCCTATGACCTCTCTGTGGGTATATGTTGCAGGCAACGATTGTCATTTGTATGGGTGGCCCATACAGTGTCCAGTTGTTAAGGTGTTAACTGTAGGCAAAGTGTCTGTTCCATAGTGTGTGCACCTTCTACAGATGTACCTTACTGTACATATCTCTACGTGTGTCTGTGTAGTCACATGTATATCTATCTGTATCTATATATATATATATATGTATATAAATATATATATATATATATATATATATATATATATATATATGTAGAGAGAGAGAGAGAGAGAGAGATAACTATATATATCTGTATATCTGTATCTGCATATATGTGTCTGTGTATATTTACCCTGGGGATGTTGATAGCTGCCATATTTTACATTTCCTATGGGAGCCACACTGTACTGCATGCTATGTTACTAATACCAGCCTAACATCATACATGTGGGTTGTAGTACTGTTTACATGTTGTGCACATGTCATGTCAGGTCCTGCTTATGTGATCTGTAACACTTTAGTGTATTGCAGGGCTAACGTGTTTGGCTGTGGGGGGTATGCCTATTTGTACATGACGTATATTATTTTGGGGAGTCCCAACCCCATTAACAGTGCATGTGGACATATTTGTATTTGTCAATCTACCATTGCTATCTACAGATGTGTGACCGTATATATATATATATATATCTATATATCTATCTATATATATATATATATATATATATATATATATATATATATATATATATATATATATATTGCTATGGATATATATATATATATATATATATATATATATATATATATATATATATATATGTGTAGATATCTACATCTATTGATATGTTGTATCTGTTTAGATATTGCTATATTTACTCACACAAATACATTTACGTCAGAATACATTCTCTGTACTGTTGAATGACTGGGCTGGTTGATATGTTTTGAATACATCAGGGTTATGTATATGTGACATGGCTTAGTGGTACATCACTTTGCCTATGGTGAGTGAAGTTCTGTGTTCAAGTCTAGCAGAGGCTGTTTATTTTGTTGCTGGGCAGAACATGGGCCGTTGGATACAGACTGGTTAAGGCACGTTTAGTCAGTTGTTAGCGCGTTTGCGTGGAGGTCAGCACTGCTAACCTGTCGTTACATCTTCTTACAGGGTGTTAACTTCAGAGTTGCTTATCCAGTGTAAGCATTGATTACCACCACACAAACTACCTCAGGCCCACTTACTAGTGCTTACATATGCTTATTTGTGCTTAAACCTGCTTACTAGTGCCTTATTCAGTCTGACACTGAGACTGATACTGCACATGTGCATTTCTTGTGATACTCCAGAACATACATATATATATATATATATATATATATATATATATATGCTATTTAGTGAGTTTTGCAGCAAAACTATTGGTTATAACATGCTTTGCCATGTAAAATAGACTATGCTACAGTGGGACTCGAACCGGGAATGCCTGCTCATTGGGCGGATGCTCTGCCCACTACACTATTGCTGTTCTGTTTCGTTTGCATATTTCTACCATAATGTCATACCCTTGTTTCCTTCCCCCACCCCCCCCGAGCTCCACGTACACAGCAACCATTCATTCTCTAGTTGCTAGCCCAGCCATACCACACCTCCACACATTGCCCTCTCTTCACATTTCGGTACTATCCAGTATACTGTCTCGACCCAACCATCTGCAGGTTCTTCATCCGTTTAGTCCACGTACATACAAGCCTTTCCTTGATCGACCTCCAATACTGGTGCAAACATCAATGTGACTCACAATCTTTGGTTCGTTCCGCCAAGGACGGATTTGATGTGTCAAGATTAGACTTAGCTGGTCTACACTGTTTCTCCCACTGGTGGCATCCTGCCAGGGGTTTGAGAAGCAGCGGGTTGCTCACACATCTGGTCGGCCTCATCTCCCAGTTCCGTGGAACCGATGTACCAGGTTTGACATTGTGTGCATGAAGCACGCCCACATGCCCCCTTGACATGCACCATTTTATGTTATTCTCTTAAGTATTATGCAAAACTACTGTTCTCCCAGTATGATTGGACAGGCACTGTTTTTATGATACACATAGACTGCTCAAAATACTGTATTTGAGCAATGTACATATGGTTGCTCGTAGTAATCTGCATAATTACATACATTTCCTATTACTGTTGAATGACTGTGCTGGCTGATATGTTTGTGATAACAGCAACTGTATGTGTATCTGCAATGGCTTAGTGGTAACTCACTATGACTATAGTGTGCAGGGTCCGGGGGTTGCAACTTGAGAGTGAAGATTATTTTGTTGCTGGGCACAATGACAGCTGTTGGTTACCAAGCGACTAAGGCACTTTTGAGCAATAGTATGTGGGTCTGTGCTGGTTTGCGTGAGGGTAAGCAATTCTAACCTTCAGTTATGGTTTCTTACACTGAGTTAGCTTCTACATTGCTTAACCACTGTAGGCATTGCTTACCACATGCAGACAGGCTTAAACCCACTTACTACTGCTTAAACATGCTTACTCCTGCTTACCCCACACTACTTTATTTATGTAATGTACATTTATTGACCGGGAAACCCCGACTGGATGCTTGCCCATTTTCAGCGGAGGCCAGGGATGACAGGCTCCACAGTAAGACTCAGCTAATCATTACAAGTAACACAGAGGTGTTCACATTCGTAGAGAGTGACAGACTTAACATAGTAAAGTAACATATTATTCATGCTTAGTTTAAGTTAACAAGTAGGTATTCATGCTTAGTTAAAGTTTACGTCAGGTATGACGGTTGACAAAGGTCAGTTTAAGGTGATGTTAGATTCCATTTTAACAGTTGTGGATAGGATACACTCATGTATTCAGGTTAGATTTAGTTATTCCATACTTGTGTGGTAGAGTAGAAGTGAATAGTGAAGGAGTAGGTAGGTAGTAAGGTAGAGGGGGAAACATTGTAACCATATATGAGGTTGTGGGAATGATTGGTAGGGGTGCAATTGGGGAGGTTTAAAGGATGTTGGGATATGTATGTGAGGCAGGACAAAGAGGTGTTAGTTTCAGTAGTTGATGTAGAGATATAGAGTGTAAGGTGGGGGGGGGGGGGTTTAGCCAGGTGGTGACCATGTGCAGGTCTAAGTGTGCTTGAGATGTTCCTACAAGTGTTTTTTCAATGTGTCCTTTGAGACAGCTGAGGAAATAGATGTGGGTAGTGAGTTCCAGCTTCTGCTAATATAGTTGGGGAAGAGGGTGTCACCTAATTGTAACTTTAAACTTTCAAAAGAAAATAAAAATGGGTTGATAGGTAAGTGGTGTTAAAGGGGTACAGTGAGGGAAAGACAGTAGGGAAAATAGCCAGGGATGTGCAGGACGGCTGAAGGGAAGGTCCACAGCTGGCCATTTCTTCTACAGCAACAGCTGTGCATATATACTGAATTTGGAGGTAGATTTGGACACTCACACCCCTGGGTGGGGGTGGGGACAACAATAATAAGTTGTGATGTCAAGTAGAACGGATTACATGCCTACAGTAGGGAGGTGCAACCATGTGTTATTTGGTGCTATTTAGTGGGTTTTGCACCAACAAAATTGGTTATGATGTGCCTTGCCATCTACAATAGACTGCTGCAGTGGGACTCGTACTGGGAATGGCTGCTCGTTAGGTGACAGCTCTGCCCAGTTCACACTACTGCTTACATCCACGAGGCAGTGTGATTAGAACCACTCCAGCCAACACCTGCATGCCTTGACCCATAATTACATACCCATAGTTCCCCTCCCCCG
Organism: Protopterus annectens; assembly: GCF_019279795.1. NCBI lineage: Eukaryota > Metazoa > Chordata > Ceratodontiformes > Protopteridae > Protopterus > Protopterus annectens. Next base: position 1,245,482,203 of record NC_056737.1, read on the forward strand.
CTCCTCCTCCTCCACAGCACTCATCCTTTCTCTGGGTACAGGTCGGGTTTAACCACACCACTACACACTGCCCACTCTCTACTTCTCAAGACCCATCACGTATGTTGTCTCGACCCATGGATCATCAGGCCTTCCCAACCTTGTAGTCCAGGTACATACATGTCCTGCCTTCAGGCATCTGTGTATTGCTGGAAACCCGAATATCCTAGAATTTTTGGGTTGTCCCGCAAGGGACATTCCTGCCTTTGTTTGTAGATTAGACTTAGCGGGTCCACAGTGTTTCTCCCACTGGTAGTATCCTGCCTGAGGTTTGGGAAGCAGTGGTTTATTTACTTTGTCTGTTTGTGTTAAATAAAATTAAGAATTCAATACACAGGAGGTTCAGATTCAAAAGTTTACTAGTGTACACCAGGAGGCAAAAAACATACGAGTACAGAATTTTGTCTGACATAAAACAGGAAGCATACAATTTTATATAGGTTTAACATTTAAGCTATGCCCACCTTACTGATGTGATATGTCTCAGGGCATCTACATCACTTTAGCTTACAAGCCTTCATTCATTTAATCTGCTAATGCTGTATATTTTAAAAAACTTTTCCTCTAGATACAATACGGCCTTGCTATCCAGCTGGTCAATCATAATGTCTTTCTGTAAAGTTACTTGTTCAAGGTTTCATATCAGTTCGAATACAATAGCAGCTTCAGTCTTTTAATGCATGTCTTTGTTCTCTGTTACACTTCCTCACACAGCTGCGTGCTATCTAAGTAACACATATACAAGGCCAGATCATTCCAACAGGAAAGAGCAGAAGATTTCATTATTTCACACATTTAATTTCCTGACCCAGCAGATAATCACTTGTGAAAAGCATAAACATTAAAACTTGCTAAGCTAGCATTCTGCCAGGGTCAGAGATCAGCCTTGCTTCAAGCCACACTGCAGTTTCAAAACTACTTCACATTTAGACATGAATTAATTTTACTACTATATAATTAATAGAATAAAATGCATTATATACTACTTTGCTTTTAAACTAGCATTTCTCATGTATTCAAATACACTTTTTTCTAACATTTTCCCCCCTATTAATACTTTTTATTCTATTTTGAAGTATGCATAGTGTCATTTCATCTCCTAGCCTTTTCCACTCAGGATTTTCAGCTAGGTGAGTCATTAAATCTATACTTCAGAAAAAGCGTCATCTGAAATCAATCTTTCAATTTCAATATCTTGGTAGAAAGTTTCAGTAACAGATACATCAACAAAATCTTTGACTAATCTTTTCATGCAGGGAATTCCACAGCAAACACATGTTCCTATTAGGAGTATACCCACACAAATGGCAATCAGAATATTCATTAGGATGGAACCCCACCCCCCAAATAAATTCTGGAAAAAGTCAGTCAGTGGGTTTGGGCCTGGTTCAGTCATGGCTGATACTTGCTGGATTACCTCTAGGTGGTTATTTATCTCATGACGATTGTCAGGAATAAAAGCACAGCATTCTTCTTTGATAAGCGTGCACGTTCCACCTCTCGCCGCTAGGGTGAAGTCAAGAGCCATCTGATTTTGTAGCACAACAGTTCTCATTGCATTCAGTTCATCAGTCACCAATTCTAGGGCGGAAAAAGTTGCATTACTCATTACTTCGAGAAGTTTCGACAACTTCCTCAGCTCCCAGATTGATTTGACTGCTCCATAGGCTGGGAATATTCCTGCCCAGGATATAACACTGTCACTCAAGTCCATATGAGTCAATTCGCTTTTGTCTTTTACTGAATTATGGTGTTTCCAACCAGCTTCGATCTTCCCAATTGGATTCACAGGTTTTTTAACTGGACCTTCGGATTTTCGAGCTATTTCTCTTACGTTTCGTATCTTACCCAAAGGTAATTCTGCTGTATGTCTTATTGCCGGAACCAAGTAACCCAAAAAACAACTGCCGGACCAATTCTCAGGTAACCATTTATATGCCTTTTTCCCACAAATAAAATAACAGTTTTCTACTTTAGTACTAATACGCATCAGCCCTGCATGAAACATTTTCTGATCTATAACTGACAATTGTTTAAACAAAACTGGATTATTTTGAATGTCACTCATAGTTGTTTTCAATGAGTTCAAATACGAGTCATAATTAGTATTGCAAAAAGTATTGCAATTGCTATTCTTAATATAACATCGGTAAGAAATGGTTATATTGCAGTTGCTCCAGCCCACCTGGAGAGTGTCATTTTTATAGAAACATACAACTCCTTTTTGTGTGACAGGTAAAAATAAAGCTATTTTGTCCTGTGATCTCACAGTTCCTGTGTCGAAAAGTAAATTCTCCCAAGTCTCATTTATCCCCAAAGGGACAGCGGACATTATCAGTCCTCCATATGCTGTTGGTATAGCTGTACAAACCCAGCAATTTGAAATGTTCATAGTCTCTGCATACACACGTTTCATGGCTAGGTATGTGTTAAAATTTGAATGCCAGTCTATAGACGTTTCATCACGCCTTCCCACTTTCACTTGTGTGGTTGTGTGTAGGATAAACCACAGCAAGAGGAAAATTGTCACAATTACAGTTAATAAATGTACACACAACAAAATAATTATGCAACATCTCTGGGGTTGATCTAAACTTCTATTCGCTTTGTTTTTGGCCATCTCTGTCTGGTTGTGTATCAGTCACAAAGTTTTTATCAAGTTGAAAGTTCTTTACCGGTTTACAATGCGTCAAATGAACCCAGGATTTCCTCTCAGCAACTCTAACTGCAGTAGGCATTGCCAACAGAACCTGGTATGGTCCCTCCCACTTTAGACTCGCCCAATTCTTTCTTTTCGTCACTTTCACTGAAACATATGTCCCAGGAACCATGACTGCTTCCACCGGTCTGGTCTGTTCCTTATCTGAAAAAGAGTTAAACTGCAAAACAGATTTATTTGTTAATAGTTTCCTCATATAACTAGCTAATAAACTGTCAGCCTTTCCACTGAGGCACATAATATGCTCTCCCAAAAACCATTTCAAAGGGAGTCAAACCCTTTACATTTAGAACCGTTCTCATACTCAGCAGTGCTAAAGGCAGACAGTATATCCAATTCTTTTGGGTCTCCTCTACTAGCTTCCTAAGTTTATTCTTTAGGATACCATTGTACCTTTCCACCAGTCCTGCTGACTGTGGGTGGTAAGAACAATGGTTCTTCAAGGAGATACCAAAATATCTCCTAAGCTGGTGAATCGTTTGATTCACAAAATGTGTGCCATTGTCACTATAAATCCTTTCCGGAATGCCAAATCTAGGGATTACTTCTTTTATCAGGGCTTTTGCCACTGTTGCTGCATCCGGGTTTTTGGTTGGAAAAGCTTCTACCCATTTAGAAAACATGTCTACAATAACTAAACAAAACTTTTTCCCTTCACATTTATTCAATTCTATGAAATCCATACAAATAGTATGGAACGGGTATGGTGGTATAGGAAAACTTCCTTGCTTGGTTTTAAATGCCCCTTGTGCGCGATGCTTGTTACAAGTATGACAAGCTGCACAAAATTTTTTTGTGTAATTTGTGTATCCATATGTTTGGAATATTCGATTTACTAACTGTACCATCCCCCCTGTTGAGACATGGCACTGCCCATGGCTCAACAAAGCTGCATATCTAAATAAATTAGACGGCAATATCGGTTTTCTTTCTTTGGAAATGTACAGTCCATTTTCAAGAATTGCACCTCGTTTTACCCATTTTTGTTTTTCTGCTTTTGTAGTAAGCATCTGCATTGTTTTTAACATGTCTAGATCTAAAATCTCAGAGGGCTGTAATTCCTCATTTAAAAGTAAAGCTTCTGAGTCTGAGGCTGCTTGCTTTGCAGCTGCATCAGCTCGTGCATTGCCTTTCGAAATCTTATCCTGCTGTTTTGTATGAGCTACACATTTACAAATAGCTACTTTGGTAAGTAACTGAATAGATTCTAATAACTCCAAAATAAATTGTGCATGATTAATAGGTTTTCCACTGGATGTTATCATTCCTCTATTTTTCCATTGTTGTGCAAATACACGTACTGTAGAAAAAGCATACTGACTATCAGTATATATGTTCACACTTTTGTTTTTTGCTAAAGTACATGCCCTTGTCAAAGCTATCAATTCCACTGCTTGTGCAGATAAGTTGTGTGGTAAGGATTGAGCTTCTAAAATTTCAGTGTCTGTAACTACTGCATACCTTACCAGATTCTTCCCTGTAGGACCCCTTCTGCATGAGCCGTCCACGTAACATGTCACCTCGGCATTATCCAAGGGCATATCTGTAAGATCTTGTCTAGGTAAAGCTAACTGTTCAATTTCCTGCAGGCAGCTGTGTGGTGTGCCCTCCGCAGGAGTTGGAAGTAATGTTGATGGATTCAATGTCGTACATCGTTCAATTTTCATATGAGGTTGGCTCAGCAGTATAGTCATACATGAAAGATGTCTAGCAGGAGAAAGGTATGCCACTTTCTCTTGCAGTAAAATTATTGCAACTGCATGAGGCACTCTCAATGTGAGAGGGTGGAATAACACCACTGAGGCCGAAGCCTGTACTGCCATTGCGGCTGCAACTACTGCTTGTACACAGTGAGGCAAAGATCGCACCACTGAGTCCAACTGTGATGAATAGTAGGCTATGGGGCGTTGCTTGTCCCCATGTTGTTGCGTCAATACTGACGTCATATATCCTTGCTTACAATCTACGGTCTGAAAGAACCATTTGTGATAATTTGGAAGTCCTAAAACTAATGAAGAAGCTATCAATTCCTTCAACCTGCAGAAAGCCATTTCTGCTTCAGTTGTCCATTGTAAAATATCTTGTGCTGTCATTGGTGTCTTATATATCAAGTCAGTCAGTGGAGCAGATTCCAAAGCATAATTTGGTATCCAGCTCCGACAAAAATTAGTTGTACCTAAGAAAGACATCATTTCTTTCTTGGTTGTTGGTTTGGGTGCTTGCAAAATCGTTGTTTTTCTTTCCTCATCTAGTATTCTACCGTCATTGGATATTACATATCCCAAGTATCTAACCTGTTTTCTCCAAAGTTGTAACTTACTTTTGTTTACTTTGTGTCCTTGTGTTGCTAAAAATTTCAATAATGCTACAGTATCCTCCCTGCACTGTTGCTGGGTGGGGGCTGCTAGCAAGATGTCATCTACGTAAAGTAGAATTTGACTACCTCCCGGTGGGGTAAATCCTGCCAGGTTGCTAGCCATTTCTTGTGCAAAAATTGTTGGGCTCTCACAATATCCCTGTGGTAGTCGAGTATACGTATACCTTCTACCCTGAAATGTAAATGCAAACCAATATTGACTATCAGGATGTATAGGTATTGAAAAGAAAGCATTGCTAATATCTACCACAGAGAAATACTTCTGTTGCGGTTCTAAACCATTTAACAAAGTATGTGGGTCTGGCACCGTGGGTGCTCTAGGTATTACTGCATTGTTTACAGCTTGTAAATCTTGTACCATCCGCCATTCCCCATTTGCTTTTTTAACAGGAAATAGGGGTGGATTGCATGGTGAATCAGGAGATTCTACCAGTACTCCTTCTTTGAGTAATGCTGCTATTATAGGCTTAATTCCTATTTCTGCATCCTTCCTCAAAGGGTATTGTCTTTTCTGTGGTCTAAAAGCTGACTTTGGGATAATTGTAACTGGTCCTGCTGTTCGAATAAGTCCTACATCTGACTTGCCTGTTGACCAGAGAGTTGTTGGAATTTCACATAAGGCCTTTTCTTCTTCTTCTAATAAAAATACTAATCAGCTGTCCTCGCTAGATTGCAAGTGTACAGCTGGATGTGTCCGTGTCAACCAATTCAGTTTTTGTTTTTGTATCCCTTGTTCTGACAGTTCTAAATCAGTCTGTTTCTCACATCTGGTTACTTTTTCTCCTAAATCTGCCCATTTAACACTTTTGTTCTTTGTCAAGCTGACATGTGGCAACCGATTTGATCTATATAATGCAAGGAATTCTTGAGGTAATGAACAGCTAACTACACTGTTCCCCTCAGTATCCCAGTACAAAGTACGCAAAACCAATCTAGTTGCATGATTTCTAAACAATTCTTGCTCATACTCTCTATCAGGTCCTGGTGTAGTACAGTAGTATAGAGTACAGTGTAACAAATGCTGTCGATCAGTGTCAAGGGAGGGGGCTTTACTGATGGCTATGTTCATCAGTTCCTCGGTTACTGCCCCTGGACCAGTCGTGACTAGGTCCTGGCTGTACCAGTAAAAAGTTTCACCCTCCGGTCGTACTACAAAGGTATCCATTTGTCTCTGTGCCTCCATACCTTGTACAGTTGGAACTACTGCTATGCCAAATATCTGCATAAGGTCCCTGCCCAATAGGTTTACTGGACACTTTGCAGAAACAACTATTTTACTTCTCTGGGTCATACCTGAAACAGGGTCAGTTATTGCTATATTATGGGAAAGTGGTTCCCTGTATAGCTGTCCATTTGCAGCTTTTACTAGTATATAATCAGGTGATTCGGAATGTTCTGGTAACTTTGAGATGGAGGAATTATTTTGGCAAATTAGAACTGCAGCTGGTGATATACCAGGATTAAACGAACAAATATCTATTGCTTGTGTCCTGAAAAAATTGGCCTTGAAAAGATAGGTTATTTGCAATTTACGAATTAACCTTATAAGAATGTGTTTAATGCACCCCTGTTGTTGTTGCTGACATTATGTTTAGAATGCAATAAGTTTGATTACCCTATTATGGGCTGGCATTAGATTTACTTGATGTGTTTTTAAAAATATATATATACATACATCTTTTAGTATGTGGATTTTTATGAATTAAGCTTAATTTAGTTTAACTTTTATGCTTTATTTAATAAGTTTGTGTATTTAACACACATATTTTTAAATAATACTCATCGGGCACTTAAACAGTATTTAAGTAACTGCCTTTAGAAATGTACTTATAAAGCACTGACAATAATGCTTAGAAGCACTGAGTAAATAATGTTACTAGGTGAAAAAGTCTTGGTAACACTTACCACTCTATAGACATACCCCTTTTAAAATTTGATGCTTCTTGCCTGTACATTTTTATTGCTTAATTGTTTAATAGCATTACCAATTAATTAATGACTAAGATTTTAAATATGAGTTGCTGCCTGGAAGTTTGTTTTGAATTCATTCATTTGTTTGTTTCTCTGAAGAAGGAGGGGCACAGGTCCTTCCGAAAGTGCTTAGTTTATTAAATCGTATTTTCAAACTTATTGGGAGTTTGCATCTGTTCTACAGCGTTTTGCTCACAGTTTTTTTCGCCATATTTGTGTTTTCTTAGTTTGTTCAAAGTCCTTTAGTGTAACTTTGAGGGGTGTATCAATGTCTGTGATGCTCCTGAGTCACATAGGAATTTGACTTCCCTTCCCTCCACCAGAAGTGTAACTTCTGGTTTCGTATCTGCCAAGTAGAACTCTAAGCTCAATAATACTAAGTCCAAAATTTCACTTTCTTCATCCTCCATATCTACTTGCACTTCCTCTACTCCCTCTATCACATTTACATTTGTTCTCTGTTTATTAACTTTTCCTGATGATTTCTGACTTTCACTTGATGTATCCTCACTATCATATAGTCCTCATCTCCCTTATCTTCTGTGATTACCTTTTTGTTTTGCCTACAATCCCTTGCTAGATGTCCCTTTTTCCCGCACTTGAAGCATTCACCTCTCTTTTTCCTCTCTTAAAAATCTTCTGATCGTTTGTCAGACTGTTTGTTTCCCTGGGTATTTTTCTTGCCCTTTTTACCTGACTGTAATACAAATACTTCAGCTCCGTCTTCAGCAATGAAGACTTGTGCCTTCTTTTTCTTTTTACTATTAAAATGTCTCTCAGCATGTCTAGCGTATTCGAGTAAGGCTTGTAGCCTCCCTGTTCGATGATCTATCATATGCTTCGTAATGAAGCTACTAATAGGTGCAATGCAACCTTTCAAAAATGCATTTTTTAATTGTTGTTCATACGGGGAATCATTCATTTGGTTCTCAGGAACCGACATACGGCTATGATTATTAAAACATTCTAATAATCTAGCATAATATCCATCTATTGTCTCATTTTCCTGTTGTATGCATTGATTAATACAAGTCCAGTCTGCTCTGGGTTTCCATTTCTCAGTGATTCGGTCTGTCAGACCTTTCACTCTGTTGTCTAACTCTGCATCACTATGTGGGAGTGGTCTAAGCTCTGCATTACGAGGATTCCAGGCGCCTCAAATCATGTGCCAATCCGGATCTATAATTTGTCTTACTACTTTTTCTACTTCTTCCCCATTCAAGTGGTAACTTAACCTCATGCCTTGTAAATCTTCTAAGAATTTCGTAGAATTAACTTTCAGATGGGGGAGTCCCTCCGTAGCCTTCCGGATGTCCTCCGGTGTCCATGGTCTATATACTAAGAGTGTTGGATCCTGCCCTTCCTGTCCTGCCTGAGGATTTGGAACTTCTATAAGTGGGCATATTTCTTCCTCACTCTCATCCTGTAGATTTCTCTCTATTTGGTATGATTCTGTGTCCCTGTATGTTTTACGTGTTCGGGACCTAGTCTCAATAGGATCTCTAACAAATGGTTGTGGTCTTACTGAAACTTCAGGATAACGCGGAGGCAGACCAGCCTGTCACTCGCTTCATATCCTGAAAAGTGTAAGGGAGGGGGTAAGGGAGGAGGAGGAGGAGCTGTCGCTATTACCAAGTTATTATCCTCTTTGTCTAAAAATAATGTTTTTGAATTTTTAAGCTTCTGTTCTCTACGATTTGCTTCCTCAATCCACCTGTGTGCTTGAGGGATGCCTAGTTGGCGTTGCTTTTTTGCCTGACCTCCTGCATCAGATTTAAGCTGTTTAAGGAGTTTAACTAGTGAAGTTTTATCTAGTTTACCATCAAATTCATATTTACTAACCCATTTCATATAATACCTAACGTTATCAGAACGTTGTAATTGCATGTATTTTGCATCTTCGGTTAGGGGCGGATCTCGTGAGGTTTTAGTGCACTGATTACCCATGTCAAAGAAAATGTTACGTAACCCTTTTTTATCCCGTGATATCAAGTTCTTAGTTCCTGTTTACAGTTTATCTAGAATAACTGCCTACCTTATTCTGTTACCCTGATCTATGACCAAATATACAGTACTTCCTTTTGTCCCTGATCTGCAAAACAAATCTTGACAACAATATACTGTAACCTAGTCCCTGATCTAAAACAGAAAAAAGGCAAATTCTTCCTACCTGAGCCTCCGGTATTGAAAATCGTTCAAGTTCCGCTTTTCGGCCACAGATCAGAAAGTGGCCAGCCTCTTTACACATGACAATTCAGTCGGAGGTCTTTTCACTCAAGAAGAACCATTTCGGTAACTTCTCCTGCGCAGTATTCGACCACCGATACGCTCTGATCTGCGGCTTACCAAGGGAATTCCGTCTGCGAAGGACCAAACTGTTAAATAAAATTAAGAATTCAATACACAGGAGGTTCAGATTCAAAAGTTTACTAGTGTACACCAGGAGGCAAAAAACATACAAGTACAGAATTTTGTCTGACATGAAACAGGAAGCACACAATTTTATATAGGTTTAACATTTAAGCTATGCCCACCTTACTGACGTGATATGTCACAGGGCATCTACATCACTTTATATTTTAAAAAACTTTTCCTCTAGATACAATATGGCCTTGCAATCCAGCTGGTCAATCATAATGTCTTTCTGTAAAGTTACTTGTTCAAGGTTTCATATCAGTTAGAATACAATAGCAGCTTCAGTCTTTTAATGCATGTCTTTGTTCTCTGTTACACTTCCTCACACAGCTGCGTGCTATCTAAGTAACACATATACAAGGCCAGATCATTCCAACAGGAAAGAGCAGAAGATTTCATTATTTCACACATTTAATTTCCTGACCCAGAAGATAATCACTTGTGAAAAGCATAAACATTAAAACTTGCTAAGCTAACATTCTGCCAGGGTCAGAGATCAGCCTTGCTTCAAGTCACACTGCAGTTTCAAAGCTACTTCACATTTAGACATGAATTAATTTTACTACTATATGATTAATAGAATAAAATGCATTATATACTACTTTGCTTTTAAACTAGCATTTCTCATGTATTCAAATACACATTTTTCTAACAGTTTGCTTGTATGTTTCACCTGTTTGGCTGGGGGGGTAATGGTATGTGTTACACTTATGTTGATTGGGCCCCTCTCCCCCATTGGCGGTGCCTGCGGTCGTATATGTCATTCTTATCTGCTGTCTCATATCATAGATATATATCTGTGTATATACAGTATATACATACACACACACACACACACACACACACATATATATATATATATATATATATACATATATATATACATATATATATATATATATATATATATATATATATATATATATATATATATACATATATATATATATATATATATATATATATCTAGACAAGTCTTCCTGATAAGACAGACAACCCAGAAGACTGACAACGAGATGATCAACACCAGAAGGCCGACCGTTGTAATAGCCAACAACTGGAAACCCCGAATCGCAAAACATCGACAAGCAAGACAAGTATTTCCGCACTGTAGTGCAAACTCAGAGTTGGTATATTGAAGTTATGGGGCGTGTGGGGGTGGAGCCCCCCACTGGTGTGTGCAGGGGGGGCAGAGCCCCCCTGCTAGCTTCGTGAAAGTAAGTTAATTTTCTTTTTTTTTTTTTAGTTAGTTGCTGTGTTTTGATTCCGGAGTGACTGCAGATGTCTTCATATGCTGATGTTGTGTTTTGTAGGGGTTATGCTTTGTCGGGTTTGTGAATTGCCGGCCTTCAGCATTGTCAGTGTTCTGGTATCGGGTATTTCATTGTCGGTGTTCTCAGCTTTAGGCTTTCTCAGGTAGATCCATGTACCAACCAAACACCATTAAATTGGGGACTTCAACTACCCAAACATAGACTGGGAGCATTACTCTAGCTCCAACACCCTAGCCCAAAGGTTCCTAGAATTTAAAACTCAAATGCTATGGAACAACTTGTTACCACTCCCACAAGAGGGGAAAACATACTGGACCTGATCATCACCAACATGGGGACTCTATGCTCCAGACCAGAAATGTATCCCTCACTGGTAAGATCAGACCATAAACTAATCTCACTGGATATTCACATCCCAACCCCACCCCTTGCCCAGAAAACCACAGTGAAAAACTTCTCTAAAGCAAATTTCACACTCCTCAAAACCGAGGTGGAATCCTTCAAAGTCCCTGGGCCTGTGGAAAATACTGCCCAGACCGCAGAATCCTTTATAAACGCATTCTATGAACACTTTCAGAAATGCATGGATCATGCAATCCCAAATAAAGCCAAGACCCAATCCTCCAAAGGCAGACGTCCTGTCTGGTGGACCCTAGCCATAAACATACTATACAATAGAAGGAGGAAGCTGCTACATGATAGAGCAAAATCCCAAAAAGGGAAGGCATCTCTGATCAGTATTAGCAAAAAACTATGGGCACTCATAAAATCATCTAAGGCCAGCTTTGAGAGATAAATTGCACAGGACACTAAGGATAATCACAAGGCTTTCTTTAGTTATGTTAGGAACCTGGGAGGGAATTCCCAGATATGCTCAGAATGAGTCCAAAATGACAAAAAATACACCGAACCCACAGACATTGCCAACATCCTAGCTGACAGGTTCAGCGCAAACTTCTCCCTCCCCCCTCCCCACCAAAAGGGCAAATATCTATCCCAGCAGAGTGCTGCCAACCTGACATCTCAGATGCTCAGGTAAGAGCCGCCCTCTCCAAAGCAAAAAACACAGCATCAATGGGACCAGACTGTGTCCCAGGCTGTGTCCTACAAGAGCTAAAGCCAAACATAAAACTACTGTTCAGTCTTAGCCTTACTACAGGATATGTACCCAAAGAGTGGCGTACAGCAACAGTGGTCCCTCTCCAAAAAGGTGGTCCCTCCATGGATTCTGGAAACTATCGTCCCATAAGCCTGACTAGCTTGGTCTGCAAAGCTATGGAAAGGATCATCATGGACCTCATAAATAAAGATATTGGGGACCTAGAGACACTGGATGCTACCCAGTTCAGCTTTGTTAAGGGCAGATCCTGCCTCTTAAACCTGGTCGATTTCTTTGAAACAGTCACCAAGGCCATTGACGAGGGGAAGGTGGTCCACACAGCCTACCTGTACCTCGCAAAAGCCTTCGATACAATACCCCACTCGGGCATTATAGATAAGCTCACCAGCTTAAATATAAACCCCTATGTCACTAGATGGGTTGCAAACTGGCTCAAGGACAGAACCCACATGGTTAGAATTGCTGGAGCCATGTCAGACTCCAAACCAGTTACAAGTGGCATCCCACAAGGCTCAGTCCTGGGACCTCTCTTGTTCGGTATATATTTCTCGGAGGTACAGGCCAACACGGAAGGACTGTGGCTGACCAAGTTTGCAGATGACTGCAAACTGGGCACCATAATCTACTCTCCAGCCGACACAAGCATCCTCCAAAAGGGCCTCATAGAAACAGACAACTGGTGCCAGAAACCATAGCCTTAAGCTAAACGCCAAAAAGTGTATAGTCATCCCCTTTGGCAAAAACAAAGTGCCCACAAATTACCACATAGGTGGTAATCCATTAAGTACAGAAGAAGTAATTAGGGACCTGGAGACCCAAGTTGATAGCAATCTCTCATTTGACAACCACGTGGCCAAAGTGGTTAGAGAAACATTTTATATAGCCCACCTAATCATGAAGGGATTCACATCTAGATCAGGGTTGGTCATCGTGCCTCTTTACTCATCCCTCATCAGGCCCATAATTGAGTACAATGCCCCTTTTGGGATGTACCTTACCAGAAACCTGCAGCAACTGGAAAGACCCCAAAAGTACCTCACCAAGAGGATCAAAGGGCTCAAACAGATGCCATATGCTGCCCGGTTAAAGAAACTCCAGCTCTACTCAGTGGCATACCGCCTGCTCAGAGGCGATCTGTGCCTGACGTATAAAGCCATGTCCAACCTGGAATTAATGGACATGCTGCACCTCAGAAAATCCAAATCCCATTGAGCTACACGCTCGAGAGACAAACCTCAGCACTGAAATAAATAGGACATGCTGGAGGGACGGATTCATAACCTGGAGGCTCCCTTCATTCTGGAATAAAATCCCAGTCCAGGTTAGGCAGAGTCCTTCATTGACTCTCTTCAAGAGGAATCTTGATGAGTGGATGGGAGATCGTAGGTTTACCCCGGGTATCACTAATGTGTCACTGTTAGTCAGAGGCACAGTATACTAACCTCGAAAAAGGGCGTAGCAAAATTAATTTAAAATGGGTGGTATAAGCCAAACACTGGCTAGGCTTATAAATGCCCTAGGGCAGATAGCCTAGTATGAACCTATGAACCTATATATAAATATATATATGCATATGTATATAATATATATATATATATATATATATATATATATATATATATATATATATATATATATATATATATATATATATATATATATATATATATATATATATATATATATATATATATATATTGCTGTATTTATATCTAACGACATATAGGTGTATGGATGTCTGCATATGTATATAGCTAGATGTGCAGATTTATATATATGCATGTCTATATATGTATACAGATGTAATACAGAGAGGGTGAGGTATATATCTATTTAGTTATAGATATATATGCACACACGCATACATCTACATATTTAGCTACATGTCCTGTAATGTTGAATGGTATTGCTGGATGCTATGCTTGTGGAAACGTCAGTGTTATGTATATTTGTGGTGGCTTAGTGGTAAGTCACATTGCCTATGGTGTGCAGGCTCCTTGGTTTGGGCCTGGTAGCGACTGTTTAATTTGTTGCTGGCCAGAACGAGGCCTGTTGGATACGGAGTGGTTAAAGCACTTTTACGCTGTTGTCAGCGGGTTTGGGCGATGGTAAGCACTGCTAACTTCCGGTGACATCCGTTTACACATGGTTAGCCTCTCTATTGCTTACTCTGTGTAAGCACTGCTTCCCATCATGCAAACAGACTTGCATCTGCTTAGTTGTGCATATTTATCCTTACTACTGATCTATTTTCGACAGTAATAGTCTACTGGTTCTTGGGAGGAGGTGGATTTGGCAAGTGTATGGGGTTATCATTCATTACACTGTTTCCTACTCTAGTTCACACATATATGTTATTTATTAGGTTATATAACTAAATATATTGATCATAACAGTATTTGACATGGAAATGGAATGTACTGCAGTGGGACTCGAACCAGGATTGACTGTCCATGAGACGAACGCTCTGTGTACTACAATATTGCTGTACTGCTTCCTTTGCACATATCCTGCTTTTTATCCTCCTTTTGCTATTTCAGCTACATTAACCTTAGCTAAGCGATGGGCACACCCGTACACCTATGGTTAGCTTTGATCAGCGTTTTAAACGCTATAGATGGGTTTCATCTTTTACTTTATATGTCCTGTTGCTGTTGTATGCATGGGGGTCTGTTGGTGGGGATATGGGGACCCCTGTGAGCAATCTTGCTCATTTCTTAACAGCTTCTGCTGTTTGACATTGCAGGGGCGTGTTTATTCTGCGGGCTCTGCTCTCAGACACACCCCCTGCACTCATACATGTTCCGTGTAAGCCTAGGAGCTTGGCCAGTGCGCCTTCATTACTATGCATGGTGCGCTGCTCTCCTGCTCCTAAACGCTTCCGTGCAGGACTAAACTAGTCCTGCACAGAAGTTTAGTAAATCTGGGGGATTATCTATAGACTGCTTTATATTACTCAGACTACCTTGTGATCCAATTAACTTTAGAGATATCAAACACCCAGACAACTTAAACAAATGTTAATTCGGCTAAATTATTTTAGCATCTAGTATGTTCTTGTTATAGAATGGCTTAGATCATTCCAATTCTGGAAGATATACTTTATAATGCCCTATGTTCTGTACTACCATTAGACAACTTCTGTTTCGGCTACAACTTTTATAGTAACCCCAATGCAATGTCTTGCTTCGCTACTTTAATTAAGAGCTGCAGTAGTGAACCCACAATTGGAGATGATATTAACAAGTAGCCAGCTCATTTGTATTATGCTGTGCATGGTTCCCACCTTAAAATTCCTAGCTTGTACTCTAGTGTTTCTTTCTTTCTTGTTTTATTTATTATTATTATTACTATTATTATTATTATTATCATTATAATGCTGTACGACAAAGCTCTAGGGCTGTTGTGCCTTCACTTGGTGTGATGTGTGTGGAGTTTGAAAGTTGGCAATGATTGTTTGCCATTTCTTCAGCCCTTCCAGGCAGCTATATAGATACTGATATTTCTGACAGAGTATTTCTTATTGAAGAATCGGCAGGGGCACATTTATGTCAATCAAGGCATTTTGATAGTATTGTATGTATGAACTCATTATCCTGTAATGTGTGTCAGTGATGTGTACTGGGATTCTTAAAGTGTGTGACAACTGATAACAACGTGACAAGTGTGGGAGGTTGGTAGGATGGTTAAGGTGTTTACCTTAGAAACACAAAGTTTGATTCTTACTTGGGGTAATTGGCTAGGTCTCCTAACTTCTTCAGTTGTCACTTCTGAGTATCACAGGTTTTCCTCTCATGTAGTACATCTACCTCTTGGCTGGACATCATCATTTCCTCTTGCATTCTTCCTGCATCTTCCAAATTTGCTGTACTAAATCACTTCTGATTTGCACACTTTATTTTTCAGTTTCTTTGACATTCTCATGACATGCATTATTCCAACAACTCTGTGCAAGTTGGCTGCAGGCCCTCTGATTTTAGCATTGATCTTCTCATTCAGATTGCCCTTCTGCACAATCCCTGTGCCCCGTACTGAAACTTTTAAACAATTTAACTACTTTTCCTTCACTCTCAATTTTCAACGTTTTCTGATATCCCTGATTTGATGCCATGACCACTGTCTTGTCTGTTCTCAGTTTCATCCCATGTGCCTTCAGTTTTGCATTCCAGAACCTTATAATTTGCTGAATTCCTGTTCAGAGTGCTTGAAGTGACACATTGTCTGCATACTGCAGATTTGTTGATATCTTTCCTATGACGTGTTTGCTGATTTAGTCCATCACCAATATGAAAAGAAGATAACACAGACTTGTACCCTGATGCATATGCACTCCCACTTTAAACCCCTTCCTGAGTCTGAACACTACTTATACGTAGGTCATTGGGTCTTTATACATGGTTTACACTAATTATACCAGTTTCCAGGACTTCAACCCATAGCAGGACAGCTCAAGGCAAATCCAGGGATCTCATAATATGCTTTCTCTAAGACTGGGAATGCTTGGGCTGTTTTCTTATCTCCAGATTTTTCTCCACTACCTGTTAGAATACTTAAGGCAGGTATGCAGGACAATACAGAACTTAAGGAAATATAGAATTACCTTAGTCACTGGCATAATAATAACATCGGAAAGTTTGCAGCAGTGTTTAAATTATGAAGGTCTCAGTGTAAGCTAGTAGCTTTATTGTAAGCATGGCTACATCCTTTTCAGTCAAGTTGGGTTGGGAGGGTGGCCTAAAGGTTAAGGTGTTTGCCTTACAAACACAAGGTGCAGAGTTTGAGTCTCACAAGGGATAATTGTCTATGCTTAAAATGGCTCGCAAGGGCAGTTAGTTTAGTACTAATCTATGAAACTATTAAGGAATGCTAATATGTGGTATGCTCCAAAGGGGAGGAGTTAGAGTGATACATCATATCCTAGAAAGGCAAGGGGGTGGGAAGAGGGCCAAAACTCATGCACTGAAACGTGTGTATATGATGCATCTTGGCAAAAGAAAAACTAACGTTCATTCCACCTTCTTCTGGCAGATATATATTCTGCTGCTTCTCATCATAGTCAAAGTTATACTTGCCCCTTTGACTATCTACAGTGGTCGTGTGATCTCTTCAATAACTGGTTTGTGATATATTAGTAGTTGTTCTCATTTATCCATCAGAAAGCATAGAAATTGACCCCAGCTTGCACTAGGTAGTATCAGATTTTTCAAGTTGTGTAGGTAGCCTCAAAAGGACTTGGATTGAAAGAACATGCTCCACAGCATTTGTTCAGACCCAAGAGATGTTTTGGTGTTATTTTTATTTTGTCACTCGGTGGCCCTGAATACCTGCTAAAAAGAACAATTACCTGGAGCTGTAGAAATATTTGTATAATTAGTTGTAGTGTCAGCTGGGAGGGAAGGAATCAGACGCAGACCAGTCAGCAGAGATCCCTATATTGGCATTTGTAAATATACTCAGAAAGCAGCATGTATCAAACTGAATGATATCTGGATGGAAGGAACATGTGTAACCAAAAACATGCAATTCCTCAGTAGCATATTTTTGTTCTTTTGTTGTCCTCATCATGTAGCAATTCCACCTAATCTTTTATCCAGGTGAAGTGTTTTTGTCCTTCCTGACCGTTTAACAGTGTATGAGCTGCGTCACTTATCAGCAGGCTACAGAAAACACGCAAATTACCACTGGTTTCTCTAACATCTAGAGATTCTTCTAAGGTGACATGGGCTGCAATCATCGCTTGCAGAAGAAACAGCACATCCCATTTCATTCATGGTTAGTCGGTGTGGCTGGTTTACTGGCGAGTCTATTGACATTGTTGGCCACTGTTCTAATGCACAGGCTACTATTGTAATAATAAAGGAAGAGGAAGTCAAACTTCTGAATGGCTTCTAGGAAGAAAGTGCAAAAACAGAAGCTAGTATTTGATGAAATTAACAACTAAGCAGTAGTTAGTGTTTATGGTAAATGAATGCATTTTTCTTGGATGCGATTATTTGGAAGGTTAATTCCTTTTAATGCATGAGAAATAAATGGCATGCAGGCATGAATGAAGTTGTGCAGTAGCTGAACCCAAACAAGTACGCATGTAAACAAATATGAATATTATGACTTTATATTACTTTGAGATTTGATGAGGAATCGGAGGACACAGAGTCACTGCAGCAGTCTTTACAGCTGAGAAAATGTAATCTTTATCAGGGGACAGATAAAGTGTATGATGTTAACATCCAATTACAATGACAATTACCATATGTTCAGACCATAAATTATTGATTTGCTGTAATGTACTTGCCTCCCTTAGACAGATTGCTGGCAAGTATTCATGAAAGTTGCAGGCAAACTACCAGCATTAATGAAATGTTTTCTGTTATTTTAGGAGTACATTTTGGTGACTAGGATTCTGTTT